>NC_090260.1:49627492-49682492 GCF_037325665.1 Littorina saxatilis
AATGGAGAGAAAGGGAGAATGTACGTTCTGGCTCACCGATTCCGACAGACCCTAAATATTAACGCAAAATAGGCTTCTGGACTAAACTTTTACTAAAATGAAACATGCGACAAAATCAGAAAAATACTGCATAAATCCATACAAAAAAAATACAGTAAAGTAAGGTTGTTTTGAACCAATGCCGGGTCTGTCGGAATCAGTAACCCAGAACGTACATTCTCCCTTTCTCTTATACAACATTCTTAAGCTCAATACGCTCAATACTTTACTTCATATGTTCTTTCACTGTTAGAATTATATCTGATACATGCAATGTGACTGTCTAAACGAATAGTTAACTCTTTACAAGTGATTCTATTTTTACTTTTTCTTCCCGTCCTATTTGAATCCCCTTTTTTAAAAACTGCTTTTTCAGATCTTCTATATCGATTGGCTTGTTATATTCAGCTCGTGTTTTTGTTTGAATACTTGCTTTCTTACTTTTGTAGTCATCAAAGTCTGTTTGTATCTGTTTGAATTCTTCGTCAGAAACTTTTGAATCTTCAAGTGCTTTACTGATAGACAGTTTTAGGCTAGACAATTTTGATGATGCAAGAGTGGAAATGGATTCGTGTTTTTCAAGCTTTTTCACAATTTTTTTCATTATAGCTGATGCTATAAATGATAAACCACCAACTGCTGCTGCGACACCACCTAGGATTAGAGAAACTGGAGTCCCTACTCCGGTAGCTAACAGAATTGTTCCCGTTACACCTGCAGCTGATGCAAGGATAGTAGAACCAGTGCTGGCATTAGAAAGGCTGTTGTAAGTTGTTGAGTACTTACGTCTAGCGCGAGAATATTTTTCTAATTCATCTTCTAGTTGTTTTTGTATATTACTAATGTGTGCCAGTCTGAATTGTTGACTTTCTGCTGCACTTTCATCAATATTAGGATAAAGCTTCACACTGCTAGTCATCTTTTTAATGCAAAATATAAAATATTTATCTTAATTCTCACTGGCCAGTGTTTCTGCTAAGCTTTGAAGCTGTTCATTGCTTAACACCTTATCTGTATAGTAGAAAGCAATCAAATCAAGATAAGTAAGATTAATACTTCTTATTTCTGTTAAATTATTTATATCTGCGTTAACAACAACATTTTGGTTTGACGTCTGTTTTTTTATTGTGTTAGAATCCTTTTGAACAGCAATAAATACTCTGACTTCTTCAACATTTAATGGTCTCCAGTTGAGATTTATTCCTCTCATTAGAACAGTGTTTGTGGTTTCTTCCCTTTTCCTGACAACTATATCAAATATCATAGTTGCATTCTGCCCTATTGGAAGCTTGGGTATAAAATCGACAATGGTGTCAGCGTCCTTTTCAACACTTTGTTTTCTGTGAATGAGATAGTTGTTCTTATGGAAAGGTTTAACTGCAACTTCTCCCCTGCTGTTAATCGCAGGAACAAGGCTAACAATTAGTGGTCCAGCATTGATTGACTTACGGAATGTGTCGTCTTTTCCAACAAGAGTGTATGGACTCACAAGTTCAAACTTCATTTCCCAGTCAATCTTTTTCATAACAGGACTAAGTACCCATTTTTTATTCTGATGTTTCCACATGTAGAATGTGTCATCGACAATTGGATCAGGTACATTAACATCACGGATTTGACCTAGTTTGAGGAATCTTGGTTTCTTTTCATCGTCGATTTCCTTTCTCTTGTAATGACCAGTGTCTGTAAACTCGAATGCATACACTGCACCAACTTCAGCATTGCTCTCAAAGTCGATAGCGTCTGCTAAATCTTTCAACTCTATAGTTGAACATGCAACAGGATAAGCTATTGTAGGTCCACTCGACATTTTAATACTCAATATTTTATGGAACTATTTCCAATGTAATGTTAAACAAACAATCAACTGGTTGTCCACTTTGATTTTTCAGATCAATGTGTAGGAATTCATGACACCCTTCCTCCAAGTCCTTGAACTGAAGTGTCTTAAATGTTGGCACGTGCATTTTACAAAAAGAGGCATCACTCGGTGGAAGAATTCTAAGCAGATCAGAACGCTGATCATTAAACAGATTATAGGATGTGTTAAGCTCTCTCATGTGAACAAACAGTACACTGTTAACATCCATGTCAATGGGACGTGTTCCCTTGTATATTTTTGTAATTCCAAGCATATCAAGGAGTTTGGTTGGAAACTCAATGTTTACTTCTCTAGTTTTGGGCAAAGTAAGAGTAGCAATGAGACTTGCATGATTTAAACTCGCTGTAATACCTACTGGAGCAAACAATTCTTTCTCTAAAGTGCAGAAGTCATAGTAACCATCTTCTACAGAATGTGTTTTACCATTAATTCTAACCCAGTTGTTATTCTTTTTTTTACTGATATTATACCAAGTAACCTTGTACATAATTTCATGCAGTGCAACTTTCATTCCTCCATTTTGATTGTTGATAGGGTTTGCAAGTTTAACTGGCACACCAGTCTTCACATTTGTTAGTGTGATAAACATTTTTTATTCAACAACAAAAATGATTCAGTATAAATTCAACAAAGACATTAAATACAAAACTGGACCATATTACAATCCAAAGACTATTTCTTTCCATGAGTTGGACTTTGCTGTAACAGAAACAGAATCCATTCGCGTTAAAGTGCCTGACCCATTCCATTCTTACCTAAATCCCCCAATCAAAAATGATAGTGTTCCAAAGATGTGGAACTCTCACCCAATTCAGTTCTATCAGAATCAGTTAAACTTTGCAATATTCTGTGCAACCACAGGATGTGGAGTGTCCTATGCAGACCACATGAATAATTCAAACTTACTGACAAAGTGTGTGTACACATTTCACGTTTACTATCAGTGCAGAAGAATCTTGTCTGAACTTCAGGCACCAATGCCGCATGAAAAGAGCTGGAACCCATTCAACAATAGGATAAACATGAAAGTGTATGAGCGTCTCTGCAATGAATTCAATATAGATTTTAAGACCGACTTTAGGCAAAAGCAAGACAAAAACCATGGCATGGGAACACTATATTTATGGGGTGTCCACAGGAGGTATAATTTTGATTACTGGCCAGGTCATACATCTTTTTCTTCAAATGTGCAGGTACAGTTAGGATCAATAGAACAAGAGCACCACAATGCATGGACTACTTTTATATTAGACACCGGCAAAGGTTTCACTGGATCAGGTGTTGAAAGGATCAATGAATCTATCCGAACATATGCGTGGTGCTTGCTAGGCTCGCAGGCACAGACACGATCAAACATAATGAGAACAAGCACAGGGTTTGGTGCACAGAAACAGTTGTTATCAAATTTAGAAGATGTCATAAACTCTGCAGTTGATCTGCCTTCCAGCATCAAAAGGTATCAAGACTCTCTCCGTTATGCAAGATCAAAAGTTGACTTTGCTGTTGGTAACTGCCTTTACATGTTACCTTCTGATCTCCAGCTGCAGATTGGAACAATAACAAATTATAACAATGAAATCATTATTGCTAGTGACACCCAGCCGCTTGGAAAGGGTGAAGAACTGAATTCAGAAATCAGAACGATGTTACAGCCATATCACAATGAACAGAAACAAAGCGTGACAAGTGAAGATCACGCTGCAGGTGAAGATCATTCTGTCACTAGTGATGATCAAGCTGTTAGTATTAGTGATGATCATGAATCGCAGAAGACTGCTCTAGTAATTGGTGGAGTGGGTGTAGGCTTACTTTTGCTTTATTCTCGTTAGCAGAACACCTGCAATTAAAACTATTAGAGTCCAGAGATGTTCAGCCATGAAACCAACAACTTTACCTGCAAAAGATAACAGCCAGCTAACAATTGAACCAATGATTCCTGGAAGTGCATCCAAAGCTTTTGCTGCTAGTTTCTTTAATAGTTCTGCAATGTGTTTGAGTTGTTTCTTTACCCATCCCGGATCAGATGGAGATGAAGGTGAAGGTGGAGGTGGAGGTGTGACAGTGCCACCTGTGAGTGTTAACACTAATGTGCTTATTGCAAATCCTAACGCAGTTAGTATACTAGCTATTGTGATTCCCTGCTCTCTGAAAAGCGTTCTAATTCTTTCAGCAAGAGTTGTGTCTTCGTAAAGGATTCTTTGAATTGTATTTTTTATTCTGCTGACCTGTGTTCTCAGTTGTTCTCTATTGTTACTTAGAACTTCTAACCTTATGGCTTTCTCCTCCTGCAAATCTTTTAAACGCTTAGAAATTCTGTTTTTTACTTCTTGTTCTAGGTTCAAATCATCAGCATCAGCAAGTTTTTGTTTCTCTTTGTTTATATCTTCATCCAGCTGACCTAGTTTTGACAGATTATTTGCTATTTCACCTCTGATGGTTTGTAGTGATTGATTAAGGGCTTCTATTTCTCTCATAGGTAATAGTTCATGTGGAGTCTTCAGTGAAGTTTCCTCAGAAAAAGAAGTCTCTATCTCTTGTATAAGTTGATCAGCCTCATCTGCAAGTTTATTAAGATCTTGCAATGGAACAGATTCTATTTGAGTAGCAGTTGGTAGTCCTAGTTCTGCTTGTTGAAGTAAGGAAACAACATGGGAAGGTGATGACCGTGTGCTAGGCACAATATCTAATTGCCTAAGTCGATTAGCAGTAAGTTTTTGTTTTAGTGAAACTTTTGATAGAAACTTAGCAGGATTAGATTTATATGTAAGTTGGACTTTTTCTCCTTTATCGCTAGTTGTATATAAATGATTTGCTTCCATTTTGAACTGGTTTGGATCTAAAACATCAGGTTCTTCTCCTAAACTTTTGTAGAAATCTCTAACTTTACCTTCCAGAAGTTCATGTCGTGCCACCTCATAATGCAGTGAATGATGGTAGGGAACCAAAGGGATTGCTTCGCTCATGTCGTCCGCTGGCTCAAATAAATCTTCAAATCCACCTTCTGCCATTTGTAACTTATTTTTTATTTTGAAAATAAAAAAAGATGGCACAATCGTTCGGTTCTGTTCTTGATCCTTACAGAAGGCTGAAAGAACCTCTCGGGGTAAAAGGAATAAGGCAAACAGTTATAGTTACAAATAATCCTTCTACTATTGATCAGAATGAAATACTTACTGTTAGGTTTCCTAATCTAGGTAAGAACGATGTTATTGTACCAGGCACTGTAAGACTATCATTCAAATTAGAATTAGAATCTGGCTCAGATGAAAATAGGACTTTGGCTTATAATGTAGGAAGAGCAATTGTGAGGAAGATTACTGTCAAACTGGAAGGGCGGGAAGTGATGTCATTGAATAATGCAGATGTATTTTTAGTTTATGCAGATAATTGGTTGACTGACAATGAAAAGAAAAACAGAGTGTTTCAAGGGATTCAGTCAGACAATGGGATAAAAGTTAGAATAGGAGCAGGAGATAAAGCTGACAACAAAAAAGATAACGCTGTCAATGTTGCTTTTGGAAACAAATTTTGTATTCCACTTGACTTTGAACTCATAAATTCACATCCTCCCTTCTATCAAGGAGCATTGCGTGACAGGCTGTCATACGACCTGACTTTCAATAGTTATGATCGTGTTATGCTTTCACAAGACCCGGAAGCAAAGTATAAGGTGTCTGGAATTTCTTTAGAGTTTGATGTTGTAAACCATCCTGAACTGGCTAGACTTATAGAAAATCAGTACAGTTCTAAGCTGCCTATCTATTATGAAAGAGTGTTGAATCACAGTACACTTTCAAAAAGCCAGGCTGATCCAATCTGGAACATTAACTTGAATACACCAGCTAGGTCAATGAAGGGAATACTTATGTTGTTTGAGGAACCAAAAGATTCATATGAAAGGCAAATAGAAAAGTTTTACAATCCACTAATCAATAGAGTATATTGCACAATTGAAGGGCAGCCAAACCAAATATTTGCATCTGGCATGCTGCCATACCAACACTATGATGAAGCAAGAAAGTACTTTACTGGAGGAAGATTGAAAGACCCAACATCTGATCTTGTGGCTAAAGATCTACATTTACACGGTGTTGGCGTAGAAGATTTCTTGACAAATAAATATGCGTTATGGCTGGATCTCAGAACAACTGACGACAACAAACTGCATGGAAGTGGAAGGCGAATTGAAAACGGATCAGAAGGAATCACAATACAAATTGAAAAGGAAGTAGGGAGTAGTAGTAAATCAGTTAAGATCTACGTGTTTGTTGTGTCAGATGCGCAGTTAAACATCTCTGAAAGCAGATTACAGGATATTGTTTATTGAACGTGTTAAAATGAAGTATCTAGATTTTCTTCCAAAAGATCCACACTGTTCTTTGATTTGTGGGGCAACAGGTTGCGGCAAAACAAGATATGTTTTGGATTTATTACAGACTGTTTACATAAATCACTTTGAACACATAGTCATATTCTGTCCAACCATAAAGCATAACAGAACATACAAGGAGAGAAAATTCATATGGTCTGATCAAAATATATTTATTGTAAATCCTTCTGATCGTCTAAATGTTTGCTTGGAGCATTATTTCGATCTTTTTCAGAACACGCCAACACTGTTTATTATTGATGACTGTGCAGCAGAACGTGACATTGTTAGAAAGAAAAGTGCACTAGCAAAGCTTGCATTCAGTGGACGACATGCATTAATATCAGTTTGGATATTAACACAAAAATACAATGCAGTTCTGAAAGACTTTAGAGAGCAACTCAAAACAATAACATTGTTCTATTCAAAGGACCGTGACAGTTTTGAAGAGTGTCTTCGAGAAAATGATGTCATTGAAAACAAACAGGAGAGAGAAAGAATAAAGAATAATCTGAAATCTTCTAAGCACTCGAAACTGGTTTTAAAAACTGATCAACCAGTTCAGTATGTATGTTTGTAGAAATCCTTGCTAAGTTCTTGTCAAGTTCTTACTCAAGTTCTTGTCAAGTTCTTGTTAAGTTCTTACTCAAGTTCTTGTCAAGTTCTTACTCAAGTTCTTGTCAAGTTCTTACTCAAGTTCTTGTCAAGTTCTTACTCAAGTTCTTACCAAGTTCTTACTCAAGTTCTTGACAAGTTCTTGACAAGTTCTTACTCAAGTTCTTGTCAAGTTCTTGTCAAGTTCTTGTCAAGTTCTTACTCAAGTTCTTGTTAAGTTCCTACCTAAGTTCTTACTCAAGTTCCTACCTAAGTTCTTGTTAAGTTCCTACCCAAGTTCTTACTCAAGTTTAATTACTAGATTTTAATTTTATTCTGCATCAAAATAAAATGAACTGTGATGAATTGCTGATGCAGACTGCTACAGATATTGAAATCTGTGACAGTAGGACTATACCTGATAAAAAAGAAAGATTGTATTCACTTGCTGTTTGTGGAAAAACAAAACACTACCTTGGGCAGCAGTTAACTGTGGAAGAAGTACAACATCTTTCCTCAGAAGATATAGAAAAGTATCATGGACGGTATGAATCAGTGCTTGGTTCTAAGATGGTTAGAAGTATTGGACAGACTGTTATAGGTTTGTACACAAAGATTTTTGGACATTTTACACCTCTCGACTCGGAGGAAGACTTAACACATGATCTAACTCATGACCCTGTTGTTTCCAAGTCCCTCGAATCTCTTGCCTGTGACCTGTATTATCGATTTGGTGCTTTATTAGTACCATTTGTTGCTGGATTAATTACTTTCAAACACATTAATTTTCAGAATAAAAAAGATGACAGATCAGTTGAAGCAGACAGTGGAGCAGACGAAAATACCAGAAGTGAACACAGTGACAAAGAAACCTGGTAGAGTAGAAGCAGGAAAAAAACTAGCCGAATGGAACAGACAAAAAAAGTTAAATCAAAAGGCAAAGCAGAACATTATGTCTGAGGTTGAGCAGACACCAAACATTCCTGAAGTGACTAAGGTCACACAAACTGATCAAGAATTAAAATCTTCATTTCTATCATACAGAAAAGTAGCTGTAGCAGCTGTTGTTGGAGGAGGTGGATACTTGCTTTACAAACTTTGGCAAGGCAAATATAAAGTGTCAGAAAAACCAAAATCAGAAACACCAAAATCAGAAACACCAAAACCAACAAACAAAGCAGTACAAACAATAAAAAAGCCCACAGTAGTACCTGCAGTGGATTCATTTCATATGGAATAATTTTAATATTTTAATTTTGATAACATAAAAATGAGTTCTGAAAAGACAATAGTTAATCTAGTTTATCACGCTGCAGTGATTGGAGGCTTGAGTGTAGGTTACACAATGCTGGGTAAAAGTCTCCTCAGAATGAAACCAGCCGACTTGGGAAAGTTAGACTTCGAAGACGGTGCTAAACTAATTGGTGTTGTGACAGCTTCCTTTGCAACAAAAGACTTTTTGGTGAAGCAAGGAATTATTCCAGAAAATATAAACATGTAAGACAATAAAATGGCTAGCTTGGTTATGATGGTGGGAGGTGCGATTGTAAATGCGCTTGCATTTTCTGGCAGCAACTATTTGTTTTCTAAACTGCAAAATGGTGAAGAGAGGGAAAGGCACAACAAAGCCATGGAACAACTGGCGAAAGCACAGGATGAATACGAGAAGAAACGAATTGCGCAGTTAGACTTTATGAATGATAAACTCAGGCAGCAAGGACATGCAAACAAAACCTTTGCCAATGTTGATGCAGCCATTCAAGAATACTATCTTGTAACTGGAAAGAAAATGAAGACAAGTGCTCCTCCAAAACTGGGTGACTTTTATCAGCCTTCAGAAGAGCAGAAGGTGGGCGAGATTGTTTTCATTGTTATTGGTATGGCTGTTGTTTACTTTATTGCGCGTGCTGTCAAATCTTAATATTCTGTCATTTAAAAAACCATGAGTGATGCTTTGTTATCTAAAATATATTATTCCCCAAAAGGATACTGGAAAGGAAGAACTGCTATTGACAAGCTCAGTGACGCAGCAGGTGTTTCTCAAGATATAGCAAAGAAATGGTTGTCAAAGCAGGCAGTTTGGCAGATCTATTTACCTGCACCAAGAAAAATTACACGACCACACTTTGTTAACATTAAACCGAATGACACTCATCAAATAGACCTGCTGTATTTACCGCATGACACAGTCAGAAGGAAGAAATATAAGTATGCACTGACTGTAGTTGATGTTGCAACAAGATACAAAGATGCTGAACCGTTGACAGAGAAAAGTGCTATAGCTACAGCTGTTGCCCTGCAAGAAATTTACAGACGTGGACCACTAAAGTATCCCAGAATGATTCAGTGCGATGATGGTAAGGAGTTTAAAGGAGCTGTCAACCAGCTTCTGTTAAAACATCATGTTACAGTGAAGAGAGGTATTCCAGGAAACCACAGGTCACAGGCTATTGTTGAGAGCTTTAACAAACAGTTGGCAGAAAAACTGTTTTCATATCAGTACCATCAGGAATTTTTGGACACAGAAAGTAAATTGCGTAACACTGAATGGGTCAAAAGATTACCATCAGTACTTAGAGCAATGAATCTGGAGGTATTTAAAGCTACAGGGTTAAGACCAGTTGATGCAATCAAACAGAAAACAATACCTGTTGCTCCAAAGTCAACAACACCAGTGGCATTACTACCTTTCAATCAGAAAGTCAGATATTTATATGCACCCGGTGAAGCTGAGGGTGACAGCAGGAAGCGTGCAACGGATCCAATCTGGAGTATTGACATTCATGAAATCAAGAGAGTAGTAGAGACAAATCCACCTATATATTACTTGAGAGAACCAGCACCGCAAAGAGCCTTTGTAAAAGAGGAATTACAATTAGTTCCACGTGGTACAAATGTTAAATGATTTTTTATTTCAGATTTTATAGTGTTAACAAAAATGGAAGCTCTGAGAAAGAATTCTAAGCAACTTCATTTTTTTAATTTATATTTTTATTTTGAGTTATAAAATCAAACTCACAGCGATGGAAGACTCTGTATTAGAATCTTTATCGACAGTATTTGACACCGTTGAATTACAAGTAACGGATCCTCAAAATGTGCAGTCCAGTGTGCAAGACGCCATTGAACAAATTCCAAACAATTTGTTGATTGAACCTCCAGTAAAAGTGCAGATAGTCAGTTTAATAAAATACAAAACAGTCAGTGATGAGGTGCTAGAAGTTCATGTTTCAACCAGACAACTAGCACTTAATTCTATGGCAGAATTGAATGGAAACTGGGCAGATGAAATGATGAAACGGTTTGAGCAAGCTGCAGAGGATGCAAAGATGAAAGGATCCGGATGGTCAGAAGGTGAAATTCTAAAAATAGAATTGAAGCTAAGTAAATTTGCCCCCATCAGAGGTAGAAGTTACATACCTTTACCTCCTGCTCTTGTCAAAAAACGTGCTGTGCTGAACATAAAGAATGATGATGACAAATGTTTTATGTGGTGTGTTCTGGCAAGACTGTACAGTGTAAAGAAAAATGCAGAAAGAGTGTCTAATTATCATGCATACAGAAATAAACTAAACTTTACTGGTATTGAATTTCCTGTCAGCATTACAAGCATTGACAAATTTGAACAGCAAAACAAACCCATCACCGTAAATGTTTACACGTGGGATGAGGAAGATGAACTGAAACCAGTCAGAATATCAAAGAACTCACCAACGATTGGTGATTGTGATACTAACCATGTTGACATGTTACTAATGACTGATGGTGTAAAATATCATTACACTTTGATTCGTACAATGAGTAGACTGATGGCGAGCACAAGCAATCACAATAGTAAACAAGACTTTTGTAGGCGATGTCTCTTGCGTATTCCATCAATTCATGCAGCACTTATACACAAGCAACATTGTAAGAGCGTTGATGATGCGGTTGTGAAGTTAACAACACCACCGCCAGACAGCAAAGTGTATTTTAAGAATGTATGCAAACTACAGAAAAGTCCTTATGTTGTTTATGCTGACTTTGAATCTATCATTGTGCCATATGAAGGACCTTTACCAAAAGACCTACCTAAAACAGTAACTCTAAGTAATCATCAAGTCTGTTCATATGCATTTATTGTTGTTAGTTCAGATGGTAAACATTCTAAACCGCAATTGTACAGAGGACCTAATGCAGCAAAGAACTTCTTACAGCAAATGAACCAAGTGCGAAATGACTGCTCCAAACAACTGAATCTTTCAGACATTGTTATGAAACCTGAAGACCAAGAACAGTTTAACTCTACCACACAGTGTTGGATATGCGAACAAAGTCTAACACCAAACACAGACAATCCAATAGTAAGAGATCATGATCATGTAAGTGGGCAGTTCCGAGGAGCAGCACACAGCAAATGTAATCTACAATTAAAGTTTGATCCTAAGACTTGGAAGCTTCCAATCTTCTTCCATAACTTGCGCGGTTATGATTCACATCTGATCATGCAGGCAGTAACTGATGAATACAAAGCAAGATGCATTGCGCAGTCTTCAGAAAAGTACATGGCCTTTACTCTGAATAGTTTACACTTCTACGATTCTGCTCAACATCTGATGGGAACACTTGAGTCTTTATCTTCATCACTAACTGCTTTCCCAATCACATGTAAGTACTTTGACAGTGACTTAGTTAGAAAGGGAGTCTATCCATATGAATACATGGATTCGTGGGAGAGGTTTGATGAAGATGAGTTACCACCAAAGGATGCTTACTTCTCACGGCTGAAGGGTAAAGGTATAAGTGACGAAGACTATGAACACGCTAAGACTGCATGGAATAAATTAGGATGTAATACAATGGGTGATTATCATGATCAATATTTGTTGGCTGATGTTTGTTTACTTGCAGATATATTTGAGAATTACAGAAGAACATGTATGAAGCACTACAATCTAGATCCTTCACATTACATATCTGCACCAGGCATGAGCTGGGATGCATTTCTTAGATTTACAGGAGTAAAGATTGACTTGCTATCAGATCTACCTACACTTCAGATGATTGAAAATGGACTACGTGGAGGAATCAGTATGGCTTCACACAATTACTGCAAAGCCAACAACAAATACTTGGACGACTTTGATCCTATGAAACCTTCTAATTACATCATGTATCTAGATGCAAACAATTTGTATGGTTGGGCAATGTGTCAGACGCTTCCACTTCGGAACTTTAAGATCTATTCAGGACCATTTTCACAATGTGTTGTGCTGACAATATTAAAAGCAGGCCCAGACAGTCGAAAGGGATGGATACTAGAAGTTGACTTAGACTATCCACTATCACTTCATGATCTACATAATGATTATCCTTTAGCGGCTGAGAAATTAAAAGTAAACCCAAGAGAACCTCCAAAGCTGGTGCCCAATCTGTTTCACAAAAAGAAGTATGTGTGTCACTACAGACTGTTACAGTTTTACATTAGACATGGATTAATTTTGAAGGCTGTTCATCGTATAATTTTATTTGATCAAGAACAGTTTATGAAACCTTACATCATGAAAAACACAGAACTGAGAACCAAAGCCGCTGATGCATCAGAGAAAGACTTTTTTAAACTGATGAACAACAGTTGCTTTGGTAAGACAATGGAAAACCCACACAAGAGAAAGGATGTTAGACTTGTTACAAGAGAAAATGAGGCCATCAAGCTGACATCCAAACCACAGTATCAAGACTTTAAATACTTTCATGAACAGCTGTATGGTATCTTAATGAAAAAACTTGTAGTCAAGCTTGACAAACCAGTATTCATAGGCTTTACTGTGCTAGAGTTGTCAAAACTGTTGATGCTTGAGTTTTTGTATGATTATTTGAAACCAAGATATCCGAAATCGAGAGTACTTTACACAGACACAGATTCATTCTTACTTGACATTCCAGCGGATGACATTTACAAAGATCTAGAAGCTGAAAGTCCTGCAGTAAAAGGAAAAGATTCTTTTTATGACACTTGCGACTACCCTAAAGAATCACCATTGCACTCAAATGTTAACAAGAAGGTTATTGGAAAGATGAAAGATGAAATGAATGGGAAGATAATTAAGGAGTATGTTGGATTGCGTGCAAAGATGTACAGTGTTGCAAGTGAGAAAGGGGTGGTTAAAAAAGCAAAGGGTGTAAGCAAACAGGTTGTAAAGTCGAGCATATCGCATGATAACTACAAGGAAGCACTGTTTCAGAAGCGAGTGTTTCACCATGACAACCCTAAGATCAGTTCCACGCTTCATCAGATCAACACAACTATTGTAAACAAGAAATCTTTAGATGCTAATGACACAAAGCGCGTTTATTCATCACCAGAATATTCTTATGCAATTGGGCACTGGAGAACAAACGCGGCTCCAAATAGTCTGAGTGTGTAATAAGAATTTTTGTCAATCGGGAAAACCCGCTATGACAGCTTTGTTTTGACTGCAGCGGGGAAAAGGACGTTGCTTGCGTTGGGGAAGTGTTTGTGAAAGGGGAGTACTAGGCTTTGTTGAGTTTCAAAGCAGCCACCAAGTACACTTATCAAAAGCTTGAATAAAATAAACAAGTCAATTGAATAAGTTAACACTCGGCGGCCGCCCGAAGGCAGCCTAAAAAGTTTATAGTAGGGCGTTGAAGCAGGGTGAAGCAAAAACAATAACACAGCTGAAGCAGGGTGTTGAAGCAGGATAATTAAGAAGACAGCCAAAGCAGGGCAGGCGCAGCAAACCGTACATGCATGATCGTTACTATATTTAGAATCACGTCATTACTATTTTTGAAACCGTACATGCATGATCGTTACTATATTTAGAATCACGTCATTACTATTTTTGAAACCGTACATGCATGATCGTTACTATATTTAAACACTTGTCTAACAGTGCAGGTGCAGTGTGATACTTCTGTTGTTGCGCACAAACAAGCACTGTAAGTCTAAGACTGGGACTGTTGGAGCTCTGATGTGACAGGAATATGCGGCGTTTCTGACCAGTACTCTCTGTACTCTTCGATCTGGAGCATCTCTTCGATTTGTTTAAGTTTGCCCATGATAAAACTGATTGGCAAACCAACAGTGGTAAATCGCGGAAATGCATAAAGCGATCTAGCAACGGCGCGTAGTCTACGCGCATGAACATCGGAATAGCCAGTTTTTGCTTTCAACCAGTCAGCCCACGTTTCTTTCATTCTCCCTTCTTTTCTTTGCTTCTCCTGCCATTGTTTGCACATAATCAAAAACTGTCCAAACTGAATGTAAATTAAGATTTGTTGTGCGTCCTGTCTTTTGAGATTTCTCATCCCTTTTTGCAGTCTTTCCACAATATCTTTTTCATTTTCTGCTTGAGCAAAATAAGCATTTGTGAAAGCTTCTGTGGATATAGCATGGCTAACATCTGCTTGGTTTGAAACGAGATAGTGATGTAAATCACTTGGCGTTGTTGGTTCTACTCTCTTTTTCTTTCCGTCTTTTTCTTTGAACAAATCTTCTATCTTCCTTTTTGGTTTTTTGGGCAGTCTCATTAATCCTTCTGTTTTAGCCTTAACTGCTATTAAGGCCATCTGCTCAAAATATTTTCTATTCTCTTCTAGTACATGCTGTTCTTCTTCTGTCCAAAATTCTGATGGTGTTGGCGCTGGTAGTGGGACATTACAAGCTTGTTCCATGTCAGGTAGAATTAAAGTTGTTGACCGCCTAGAATAATCTAACAATTCTTGATGAACATTTTGCGATTCAAGAAGCTCTTTCTCTAATTCTGCGACATTCACCTTGTTAAATTAAGCACTTTTTTCACTGAAACACAAACACGTCTTCACAGAACAGCACCTCAATACGAAATGGCGAGACAGGTCTGCCTGGTTGCTAACAACACAAACTAGATCGGGTTGTTATCAACACACAGTGGTGGGCGGAAGTGACGTAACTGTTGCCAACACATGATTTAATCTTGTCTTGCCATTGGAGGAATATAGAAGACAGGCTTGCTGTTTGTTTTTACCAGATCAATACGGTAGTTATGGCTTGCCGACGAAGGGCAGATTGGATCGAAACACACGCTGGCTGTTTGGAGTGGCTCAACTAGTTAATATTTCAATGGAAACTAAATTTAGCGTTGTATCAGAGAAAGGGAGAATGTACGTTCTGGGTTACTGATTCCGACAGACCCGGCATTGGTTCAAAACAACCTTACTTTACTATATTTTTTTTTGTATGGATTTATGCAGTATTTTTCTGATTTTGTCGCATGTTTCATTTTAGTAAAAGTTTAGTCCAGAAGCCTATTTTGCGTTAATATTTAGGGTCTGTCGGAATCGGTGAGCCAGAACGTACATTCTCCCTTTCTCTACTGGAGAAGATAAGGAAGAGTTACTTATAATGGTGAAATGAACACAAAACCCAAAATCAGTTCAGCGCTGCGCGCTGAGAGCACGTGTTGAAATATCTCATCGATGATATTGTGTCCGGGGTGTAGCTGAATACGGTGTCCAAATTTGAAAAAGATCCACCGAGAACTTTGGCGTTGTGATGTGGTGTAGCGGCTATGGTGTGTCGGTATGGGGGCCCGGGTAGCTGAGATGGAACCAAAATAGCTGAGGTCGAACCAAAATCGGTTCAGCGCTGCGCGCTGAGAGCACGTGTTGAAATATCGACCAGGTTGTGTCGTGTCCCGGGTCTACCTGAATATGCCCACCAAATTTGAAGCAGATCCATCGAGAACTTTGGCCGTGCATGTCGAACACACAAATACACAGACACACACACAGACACACAGACACACACACAGACACAAGTCGTATATATATATAGATTTGTGCATTTCTGTCTAATGTGGTCAGGGCTTCCTTTTGTACAATGCAAGCTTACAGGAGCTACACTGTGACAGTGACACTCAGGTTGATGCTTTTGCCATGTCTCCTCCCTGTTTGCATACGTGAGACCCTGTTTTTGCTGTACCACATGCCCCCTTCTCTCAAAAAGATGGCATACAATACACTTTTTGTGCTTGATCAATACAGTTATTTGGATGAAAAAGTATAATGGTTTTTGTGTTTGATCACAATGGTAGTCCATGAAGAGTTAAAAATGTGTTCCTTTAATGTAAATGGACTTGGAGACTTCAAGAAAAAGAAAGATGTGTTTGACTTTTTAAGACAGCAGAATGGAAATGTTTTCTTGCTACAAGAAACGCACTGGAAAAGTCACCAAGAAAATTGGATTAGGTCACAGTGGGGCTATGATTGTATTGTTGCTGGTAATGATTCTGCAAGTAGAGGTGTTGCTGTATTGTTTAAAAATAATTTTGATTATAAGATTCATAATATTGTCAAAGATGATGATGGAAGGTATATTTTGATTGATATTGAGATTTTGAAAAAACGTCTGACCCTTGCAAATGTTTATGGCCCAAGTAATGCTGATTGTCCTGCTTTTTTTGACAAACTGTTTGAGAGAATTGTGCAGATGGATAATGAGTTAATTATTATCGGAGGTGATTGGAATGTTGTTATAAACCCCAATGTTGATACAAACTACCCGGCCAAATCTTATAGAGTCAATAGTAGGAGAAAAGTTGTTGATTTTATGGAGCAGTATGATCTCATTGACATATATAGAGCCTTACATGCTAATGTGAGACAGTATACATGGAGGCGGTTTCATAGTTCACAGCGAAGCAGACTTGATTATTTCCTTGTGTCAGAGCAGTTAGGTTTTGAGATTGTGAAAGCGGATATTACACCAGGTTACTATTCTGATCACTCAATTGTTGGAGTAAGTTTTAGAACTGATGTTGTTAAACGTGACCGACCCTTTTGGAAGTTTAATCATTCACTGTTGACAGACATGGAATTTGTAAATATAGTGAAGAAGGTTTTTTTTTTTTTTTTTTTTTTTTTTTTTTTAACAGTACTCACAATCTTCTAATGTACATTTCATTTTCCAATATACTATTCAAATCGTATCTATCACCATACTTATATTTACTAATACACATTTTTGCAATCAAAATAATGTGATTAATTACCTTATTATTTTGGCATATATTATTAGGTTGATAACCAAACAAGACATCGTGTTCTGAAAGGTGCACATTTAATCCTGTATTTCTAAAAATATAATGGACAACATTTTCCCAAAAGCACGTCAACTTCTCACACTGCCAAAAAAAGTGTTCAACATAATCAATGTGCTTACAAAATGTACATAATTTTGTTTCTCTAATTTTCATTTTATTTAATAATATATTCGTGGGATAAATATGTAAAATTTTCCATTGTAACAATCTCAATCTTTCTTCTTTTGTACATTCGCTTGCTAACAGCCAATAATTGTGATCTAATTTAACCTGATATTTATGTAACCAAAATGTAACAGCGCAAGGCTCGCTCGCTTTAGACTGGACTATCAGCATGCGAAACTTTCTCGCGGAAGGGTTAGTGATCACAGGGTTCCGCGTGTCAAGGTCATTATTGTGTTCGCCTGCTCGCGGGCTGGCTGTGTTTTTGCGAAGTGCAAGCGCTCACACAGCGGTCTTCATTGCGCCGTACTAAAACAATCTAGAGGGACTGAATCCTATCTTTGTGCACAGCTGGTTAAAAGGAATCATATCTCCGTTATCCCAAATATCTTTCACCGTATCTAAGTGTGCTTCTATCCATTTTTTGAAATATAAGCTTTTATTTGTATACATCACATTTATATTGTTCCATAAACATTGATTACCAAAGCGATCTTCTCTCTCATAAATCAATGCTTTATTATGGATCCATTATAAGAGAACTTCTTTCCAAAAGTTTGATCGAATGCATTCAATACCTTGAAACAGTTTTAGTGGTGTTGTGGCTTTAAAACAAAGTAAATTTCTTCCCAATACCTGATAAAGACTTTTTGTTTGTTTGTTTGTTTGCTTAACGCCCAGCCGACCGACCACGAAGGGCCATATCAGGGCGGTGCTGCTTTGACATTTAACGTGCGCCACACACAAGACAGAAGTCGCAGCACAGGCTTCATGTCTCACCCAGTCACATTATTCTGACACCGGACCAACCAGTCCTAGCACTAACCCCATAATGCCAGACGCCAGGCGGAGCAGCCACTAGATTACCCATTTTAAAGTCTTAGGTATGACCCGGCCGGGGTTTGAACCCACGACCTCCCGATCACGGGGCGGACGCCTTACCACTAGGCCACCGTGCCGGTCTGATAAAGACTTAATGGAATCGTTGTCCACGGTTCATATTTTCGTTGTTGAAGTTTTGCTGCCCATGCGAGTAAAAAAGAAGTCTGCATATCGTGGACGTTTATCATGTTAATACCACCTTCTTCCACCAAATTACACAATACATTTCGTTTAACTTTTTCAAAGGCTTTTGTATTTGAATACTTCCTTGTTATCTGAACAAAATAGTATTCAACTTATCGAGAACTTTAACAGGGGCAAGAAGCGCCTGTATAGCGTAAACAAATTGTGAAACTAAGAAGGACTTAATAATACACAATTTGCCGCTTATACTTAAATTCCTTCTTGACCATCTGCAAATGATTTGTTCAACTTTTTCAAGTCTTTTGGACCAATTTTCCATAATTTCAGAGGCCGGGATGTCATTTTTAAAAATAATTCCCATGATTTTAACCTGGGTATTCCATTTAATATCGCAATATTTCTCTTGACAGTTTTTACGCGATCCCAACCACATTGCTTCCGTTTTACTTTTATATAATTTTAAGCGAGATATATTGGAGAAATCATCAATGATATCGAAAACCGTTTCCATGTCGTTTTTATCTTGAAGTAAAACAGTTATATCATCGGCGTACATAGCCAGTTTCAGGATACGCGATGTTTGTTCTGCAAAATCTACATCTGGTAAGGCAAATCCTTTAATGTTGGGGTGACTTCGGATTTTGATTGCTAATAATTCTACAGCAAGCACGAAGGCCAAAGGTGAGAGGGGACATCCCTGACGGATTCCGGAATTCACACTTATTTTTTCCGAAATCCAGCCCATATAATTTATGCAGCTCGTGGTGTTTGTCATTAGAACTTTAATCCATTTCACAAATTGTTTGCCAAAACCAAATTTTTTAAAGGACCAGACCACATAGTCTTTTGAGATGGAATCGTAGGCTCGGGCGTAGTCAAGGGCAAGTAATATACCGGGTTGATTTCTTTCATTTGCGTAATTAATGACATCATCGATTAATCTAATCAAGTTACTTGCCTTTCTTCCCTTAATAAATCCTGTCTGATCTTCCGACACGAGGTCAGAAATAACACCAGATAGGCGCTGCGATAAACATTTTGCCAGCATTTTATAATCTGTATTGGTTACAGATATAGGTCTCCAATTCTTAAGGCTATCTCTCGGCAAATCTTTACCCTTATGAATTAACGTGATAACTGCTCTTTTCTGAGTATCTGACAATTCACCGACTCTAAATGCATTTTGAAGGGAATTAACCACCATAATTTTTACTTTAGGCCAAAAAAATTTCATGAAACTTGTAGTCAATCCGTCTAAACCTGGTGACGAACCATTTTTTAATAGATACAGCGCCCTGCCGATTTCTAACACGGTAAAATCAGTTTCCAAAACATATTTGTGTTCGTCATTTAACTGAGGAATATTTAAATTAAGAACTTTACTTTCAGCATCCTCCTCAACAAAATTCCCATTTTTATCAAACACGTTATTGTACAATCTCACTTGCTTCTGTCCTTTTTGCGTCGTTATCTGAGAGCCATTTTCATCAATTAATCTGTCCATAAATTTTAAATTAGCTTTCACTTTTTCCATATTTAAAAAATATTTTGTATTATTTTCACCTTCTTCGATATATTTTTCACGGGATCGAATTTGAGCACTCTTTGCCTTTTGAATATCATATATTTCCAACTTTGCTTTTAATTTTTCCTTTTCAACAATAAATGTTGAATTTTCAGGGTGCCTGAATATCTGTTTATCTAATTGATTCAAATCCTTTTGTATTTGTTGTTGGTCTACAACTGTTTGCCGTTTTTTACATTTACTATAGTCAATAGAAAATTCTTTAATTTTTATTTTACATAGGTCCCATTTAACTTGTGAATCAAAATCAAGATACTCGTTGTCATAATTCTCCAAAAAGGTGTTTAAACCTTCAACAAACACTCTATCTTTCAATAAACTGTCGTTAAATTTCCAGTATGACGGGCCTCTCTCCATATGAGTCAGACTGTATTTCATTCTAACCATTCTATGGTCGCTCTGGGAAACGGATTGAATTTCGCACTCATGTGCACGATTTAAAATGTTATCCGACACAAGTATATAATCCAATCCTCTTGCCATGAAAGGAGTTTTCCGGTACCATGTAAACTCCTTGTCGTCTCCATGTGCCAAACGCCACAAATCGTTTAATGCACATTTAGTCAACATCGTCTTAAACATTTCAACATCTGTGTTGTTATGCTTTCCGCCGCTTATGATATCTATTTGATTATCAAGTACACAATTAAAATCTCCACAGACAATTTTTTTTTCATAAATTCGCTCATTTAGACAGTTGGAGAGGAATTCGTAGAACAGCCTTTTCTCATGAACTTCATTTGGGCTGTAAACGTTAAAAATATATATACTTTCTTCATCTGCGTGGATTTCCAATTCAAGCACTCTTTTAGATTTTACAACACATGCAACGTCATAAGGAAAGGATTTTTTCACTAAAACGACTTGTCCAAGACTATGGCTGGTAGAGGAAACGTGGAAGATTTTCCCTCCCTCAATTTCACTGCCTTTGCCGTGAGCGGTGGACTGACGATGCTACGAGTATACGGTCTTGCTGAAAAATGGCACTGCGTTCAGTTTCATTCTGTGAGTTCGACAGCTACTTGACTAAATGTTGTATTTTCGCCTTACGCGACTTGTTTTGTTTACTGTTGCCAGTTTGCCAGTTGGTTTTTGGAACTTTGCAAAGCAGTGTCGTGTCGTCTGTTTCGGTCTCCAGGGGGAAACGCCAATGAAAAGAGCCGAAGAATCCTCGAGCGTTTCTATTGGGTTTACTTTTGATTATCCATGTAATAGGGCTTCCTGCAACTATGATAACCGGGGATTTATTCCCCGGGGAACATGAGATTTATTTACCAGGTGCTTGTGAATGAAAACTCGTGAAAATGATGACAAATATATATATTCATTGTAGCATCTAGTTGCCTACATTTGGTAATACCCAAAGCATTTGTGAACGTTTCAAACCAAAAAGTATAGTGGAACTCTGCTTTAGACACCTAATCTTTTCATGCTAAAAAAAACACACACACACAAAACCTTCCCCTACCCTACCTCCCCGGTTTTGTAAAGAAAATCTGGCCTGAAGCCTTAATGCGCAAAAAAAAAAAATCTAAGCTTTCTGTCTGTGGCGGTTTGTAATTTGAATAACGACATCCAATAAAGTCTACCAATTACATAGTTCCTTTCTAAGCTCTCTGTCTCTGACGGATACATATGAATAACGACATCCAATAAAGTCTACCAACAGCTGCGAAAACTTTTAAGAAACTTGAGTTGCACCTTGGGTCATTTCGGTCCTGAATTTCCCGACCTGAGTCAGGCAAAGCAGGAAAACAATACAACGTAATTCCTTTCTATGCTTTCTGTTTCTGACGGTTTGCATTTGAATAACGACATCCAATAAAGTCTACCAATCACGTAATTCCTTTCTAAGCTCTCTGTCTCTGACGGATACATATGAATAACGACATCCAATTAAGTCTACCAACAGCTGCGAAAACTTTTAAGAAACTTGAGTTGCACCTTGGGTCATTTCGGTCCTGAATTTCCCGACCTAGACCAGGCAAACTTAAGCAGGAAAACAATACAACGTAATTCCTTTCTAAGCTTTCTGTCTCTGACGGATTGCATTTGAATAACGACATCCAATAAAGTCTCGAAAAAATACGCCGAGAGGCGTTAAAGTTCCCCTCGGTTTGTCCCTGTCAAAAAAATAATAACTTGGGATTACTGGTAGCTTTTTTGTACTACCAGGCATATGTAACGCTATTTTGATAAAGTTGATAGTATTTACAGTTTTCCGGTCATATGTCCGGCTATCACTCACTTTTAGGTACCAGATGTCCAGATAACACGTGTTTCAAAATCTCTAATTTTGGGTGTGTAACTTTCAATAATGAGTGGGTTTTTTTTAATTCTCTAAAAGTATTCTTAAAGTCTAACACATGTTTACACTCGCACTCCGTGTCTGTAGCTTTAGAGTCCAGATATAACACATTTTTCTTTGCGGCAAATGTCCAGATATCCCCCCTCAGACACGTATGTGTGCGGGTGTGTGTGTATGTGGGTGTGTATGTGTGTGTGGGTGTATGTTTGTGTGTGTGTGTGTGTGTGTGTGTGTGTAGGTGTGTCTGTGTTTGACTGTGTGTGTGTCAGTGTGTGTCTGTATGCGTGTGTGTGTGTGTGTGTGCCTGAGTGTGTGTGTGTATGGACGGTGCTGGAGGGGTCAGGTGGATATGACTCATCCAGTGCTTGGAATGGGGAAGAGTGGAACAAAATAACAGAAAACAAGAATGCCCATCAATTGACCGCGCAGACTAAAGGTCAATGTTTCTCATGCTGGCACAGTGTTGCTCACGTGCAGTGTTATCTTCATTTATTTAAAGCGTCCTTCTGACTCTGTACAAAAGTTCACAAGAAACTTAAACCTCTGAATTTAATTTCCAACTACTTGAATCCAGAAAGAATGCTCCATATGCTGCCGCCTAGCGAATGTTGCTGAGTTGGCACGACAGTTTAATCCAAGCGCCCTTCCGATCTGGTACAAAAGTTCAACAATGAATTTAATTAAACACCTTTTGACCCCATCCTTCAAAAGAACGTTTCATATTTTTGCACCTACCAAACGTTACCTATCTTTTAAAGCTTATTCCATCCAACAGTCCTTCAGAATTTATTTTACAAAAGAATAAAAAAAACGAAAATAAAACAGCAACAAAAAAACCCGCTGAATTTCATTATCGGTGACTCGACCTTAGACAGAACGGTGCATATACCCCGGCTACCGAATGTTGAAGAATGTTCTAATCCAACCGCCCTTTGGACTCCTTCCAAAAGTTCAACACAAATTCCACATGTTGGTTTTAATTATCAATCACTTGACCAGACCGGGAACCCGTGTTTCGCACTTGGAGTATTCTCAACCAAACCTGGTGTATTCTCAACCAAACCTGGAGTATTCTCAACCAAACCTGGTGTATTTTCAGACAAAAATGAGAGTTCTCCACACAGGATTTGAACTACCATGATTTGAACTACCATGATGTGAACTACCATGATTTGAACTACCATGATTTGAACTACCATGATTTGAACTACCATGATTTGAACTACCATGATTTGAACTACCATGATTTGAACTACCATGATGTGAACTACCATGATTTGAACTACCATGATTTGAACTACCATGATTTGAACTACCATGATTTGAACTACCATGATGTGAACTACCATGATTTGAACTACCATGATTTGAACTACCATGATGTGAACTACCATGATTTGAACTACCATGATTTGAACTACCATGATGTGAACTACCATGATTTGAACTACCATGATTTGAACTACCATGATTTGAACTACCATGATTTGAACTACCATGATTTGAACTACCATGATTTGAACTACCATGATTTGAACTACCATGATTTGAACTACCATGATTTGAACTACCATGATTTGAACTACCATGATTTGAACTACCATGATTTGAACTACCATGATTTGAACTACCATGATTTGAACTACCATGATTTGAACTACCATGATTTGAACTACCATGATTTGAACTACCATGATTCAAACATGTTTCACACGCGTCCCTCGCACCGTTCACTAAGTTTACCAATAATTATGTTTAAATCAAATCCTTCTTTCGATGTTTACTGACAAAAACTGTTATCATGTGTCAAAATCCTGGATCAGCTTCGGGATGACCTGGTGAATAAAAGTAATCTAGAATTTGTTCTCGTCGTATTTTGTTTTAACACTGACCCTACTGCTTGTATTCTAGACAATCATGCGTACACAATACGGCGACATCGTGTCCAGGTCTGCCTGACCATTGACAGACCGTTTCATGTTCTCCATGGATCCAGCCTACCGAATGTTGTCAACCTTTCAAGAATATTCCAATGGGACCGCTTTTCTAACTTGAAACAAAACTGCCACACACAAATACAATGTTGAGTTTATGATTATTATTCTCTGGACCTTAAACACAACGTGTTATATTCCCTCGTCTACTGATAGTTGCTTACCCTTCAAGAATGGTTTAATTACCACCCCCCACCCCCTTCACCCCCCCCCCCTCTGCCAGTATTGACTCGTTGCAAAGGTTCTACCAAAAACGTACAACTCTGAATTTATTTTACGAATTAATTAACCTCAGAAAGGATGGTCAGCTTTCAAGAATTAGTGAATTAAAACCATCTTATGCATTTGAAACTTCAAAAATGATTTAATCCGCTGAAATTGTTAACCAGCCATTTAACCATAAAACGAGTTTCATGTTTACCCACAAATCGAATTTTGCTCATCTTTGAAGAATGTTTGAATAATATAGACTGCTGACTCGGTGTTAAGGCAGCAGTCTGCCCCGTTAACAGTGATACGCTTTGTCAGCTGACTTGTTTTTGCCTTACAAAGTGATGTTTGAATACCAATAATGGGTCAACATTGAACGTTTTGTGACTTTTTTTGACAAAACATGTGGAGTGTGGGACAGATTCATCTTCGAGACAAATAAAGATGAAACTTTGCAGTGTGTTTTATTTTATGTTAAAAAGGTCCCTAGATGCAACAACAAAGCAACTTCTTCAAATTTTCAAACAGACTTTATTGTCTGGATATTATAGGCACAACACACATTTTAGAAAGAGGCAAGTTTTTGTACTTTGACAGAATTTCTAAAATCATTCCTTGGTAATTCTCCAAATGTCTCTCTTTTCAAAGACTCCGATTCTGCTGAACATAAAAAACAAGCAAGAAGAATGGAAAGTTACTTTAGAAGACGAATATGTCCAAATGACGGCACTGATATTCACAACATGTATCTGAGAAGACAGCGTCACACGTTTTCAAAACGGTGTCACATCTTAATGAATTACTTTGAAAATGATAATTGTATTGCGAGAAAGAGCCGATTATGTGAAAACTCGCGCGCATAATACACCAGAGGCATTTGAAACCACGAATTTTGACAGCAACATAGCGTTGCGGTCGGATAAAACCAGGACATTTAGTAGTTTGTTAGTGTTTGGAGTATGTTTAGCGAGTATTGTATTATGCACGATAATAATCACATCTTACATTCAAGGTCAAAGCAGAAGAAACGTCAACTATTTCGTCAAATTTACTGAAAGTAATGCCTATTTGCTCGACTGCTGTAATCTTCAAAAGCAGTAATTGTGCAATAATATGGTTATAACAAAAGAGTTCACGGTGTTTTTTCAGTAATATGTCAGCATTACCTCCAACTATACTGCCGAGCCTGTCAGTCTGTATTAAAGCCCAAATTCAAAATATTGTCCTTCAGTAGGGGTGCCACCAGTAAGAAAATTAAATTGCATGAGCATCCCTGGAAAAATGAAAACATAAACTGTTATGTTAAAGTCCTAATTCAGCGGCCTTTCTCTTATTATAAATTGTGTATAAAACTAACCAGGATTCCCTTTAGCGCAATATGCCAAAATAGATCATAACACTAAAATGTCAGCGCATGTCTTGAGAAAAGCCCAGTTAAAACAATGGTCAATCCAAAAACAGGAACACAAATACGTTCTTTGATATTGTTGATGTCTATTAAACCACTGGAACCCAACAGACTATATATATATATATATCATCAATCGAATCAAATTATGCACAGTTGTCTTTACTTCCCTAAGTGTGACACTGACATTCGGACAAGTTGTCGGAGCCCCGATCTCTCTTGCGGTCATTGTTGAACTGAGAATAGGGTAGACGAGCTACAGTTATATTATTTGATTGTGTAAGTAACAAAAATAGTCTTCTTTCATTTTATATCACAACATCTCTGTGCTTTTAATTTGACAAATACTGCAAGTGAAATACGAATTGTCAATAATGTGTTGACAACCTGTATTCATTTTGAGCTTTACATGTGTGAAATCTTTTTGTTTGTTTTAGTTTAAGAAAGTTACAAAACAAATGTACACACGCATCAGTGTCGCGGACAGAACCACTTTTTTGTCAAGATTTAAAATGTTAAATCTGATGCATTTGTATTTATTTCATTTTACTTTTGTTTAAAACTATCATTTACAAATGCTAATTAGAAAAGAGACAACGAACGTTTCGCAAATTAAAAGATGTATATCTTGTCTAATTATACGCCAACGAAATACGTACTTGGACATTAAAACAAATCCCCGAGTCCTAATCCTGAAAATATTAACAAGAAGCAAACAGTAACAAAACAAAAAAAAATTAAAAAAATAAAAAAGAGAGACAGAAAAAGTATGCACTGGCGCTGGTGTGGTTAATGTTGTTGTTGTTTGTGTCTGTGTTGTTGTTGGTGTTGTAGCAGTGGTTGTACTGGTGGTTATGCTGGTGGTTGTGTAGGTGGGTGGATGACATCTTTAACATCACATTCTACTGCGTGCCATCGACTGTTGGTTGTGCTTGTGAACTTTTCACCTGGTACTTGTGAAATAACAACAAGTTTGAGTGATGACTATATAAGACGTTGTTGCTAATGCCTGTCACACGCAGAAGCCTCGGACATCCAACGCCACACTCGTTTTAATCTGACAGAGATCGTCGCTTTTCTCAGGTACAGGTCTGCTTTCTGTCTGGAAATGGTTCCGTTTTTGCTTGTTCTCTCTGTTGTTTGGTATTCGTGTCGTGTTGTTGGCCCCCCCCCCCCCCCCCCTTCGTGCCCCTGTTAGTGTGTTGAGCTGGTGGTCGCGATTTTATGCTGTGTCTATTACCATCACTATGCTGGATGTATGGTTCTATATTTCTCATGCCTGTGTCGATTATGGGTAATGGTTCTGTTTGCTCGCTGATGTATTGTCCAGAGTTTTGGTTGTATCACTACTGCTTTTGTGTGCTGTCTCCCAATGTTTGCAATTTAAAAAAAAAACACCTCCTGGTCCTAGTGTTATCGCTTTTACTGCCTCGACCTGTTGCTGTGCTCTTCTGCTCGATTTGTGAGAAATGGCTGCTTACATGCATATATATTTGTGTATTTGTGTTGTGTGGTCAGGGCTGCTTACATGCATATATATATATATATACTAGAGGAATACCCGGCTTCGCCGGGGTGAATCACGAGACAGAGACAGACAGCGTGGCGGTTCATCACAATCACCTCTGCAGGCGAAGTCCTGTCAAACGGGATTGAGAATTTTAGAGCTTATTTCTTAGCCCTATATTATCTGTTGTGGCTTCTCAAATGCCAGAACATACAGACAGACAAAAGCCGCTAGACCCCATCACAAACAGAACTCTACAATCCACAGGTTTTTGCCCACACACACACACACAAACACACACACAGAGAAGCCGTATATATATATATATGTATATCTATATCTATAAATATATAGAGATAGGTGAGAGTGTATTTTTCGCGTGGCTATAAATTGATTCGACCTTTTCACTTAGACAGTAAGAACAACTTACGGGTGCAAGGGAAGCGTTCTGGACAGCGCAGTGACATTCTAAAAATAGTAACTCAGAAACGGGAATTTGGGGTGAACGGCGCGAGACAGAGACAGACAGCGTGGCGGTTCACCACAATCACCTTTGAAGGCGAAGTCCTGTCAAACGGGATTGAGAATTTTAGAGCTTATTTCTTAGCCCTATATTATCTGCTGTGGCTTCTCACATGCCAGAACATACAGACAGACAAAAGCCGCTAGACCACATCACAAACAGAACTCTACAATACACAGGTTTTTGCCCACACACACACACAAACACACACACACACAGAGAAGCCGTATATATATATATATATATATATGCATATCTGTATCTATAAATATATAGAGATAGGTGAGAGTGAATTTTTCGCGTGGCTATAAATTGATTCGACCTTTTCACTTTGACAGTAAGATCAACTTACGGGTGCAAGGGAAGCGTTGTGGACAGCGCAGTGGACAGCGCAGTGACATTCTAAAAATAGTAATAGTAACTTACAAACGGGAAAGCCACACGAAGGAAGGGAGATAAACGCCAAACACTGGAGAAGATAAGGAAGAGTTACTTATAATGGTGAAATGAACACAAAAACCAAAATCAGTTCAGCGCTGCGCGCTGAGAGCACGTGTTGAAATATCTCATCGATGATATTGTGTCCGGGGTGTAGCTGAATACGGTGTCCAAATTTGAAAAAGATCCACCGAGAACTTTGGCGTTGTGATGTGGTGTAGCGGCTATGGTGTGTCGGTATGGGGGCCCGGGTAGCTGAGGTGGAACCAAAATAGCTGAGGTGGAACCAAAATCGGTTCAGCGCTGCGCGCTGAGAGCACGTGTTGAAATATCTCATCGATGAGGTTGTGTCCGGGGTCTCTCTGAATAAGCCCACCAAATTTGAAGCAGATCCATCGAGAACTTTGGCCGTGCATGGCGAATACACAAATACACAGATACACAGACACACACACAGACACACACACAGACACACACACAGACACAAGTCGTATATATATATACTAGAATGAATACCCGCTTCGCCGGGTAGCCGGCTTCGCCGGGAAGAAGTACTTAGAGCCGTACGCCGGCTTCGCCGGGACCGAACAATGGACCCGCCAAGCTTAGGTCCCTCCCAGATTCGTGGAATGGGAACAGCACGAAAATGATTCAGTGGCCATAATGCCATTCCTGACCATATCGAGTCCCATCCTTGTCGACGAATGTAACCGTGTTAATGACCTTTGGAGGCGAACTCCACTCAAACAGGACTGAGCAAGTTATGGCTTCTCAAAGGAAGGCCAGTACATAAAATTACACAAAAGCCGCCAGACCACATCACAAACAGAACTGAACAATGCACAGGTGTTGCTCATATAGAGACACACACACACACACACACACAAAAACACAGAGAAGCCGTATCTATAGAGAGATAGATGACAGTGTATTTTTCGCGTGGCTATAAATTGATTCGACCTTTGCACTTTTACAGTGAGGATAATTTACGGGTCCAATTTACGTTCTGTACACTGCGTTGACCTTCTAAAAATAGTAACAGTAACAGAACGCCGGGAATATCCGAAGACGCTCAGCGCAGGGGACAGCGCAGTGACATTCTAAAAATAGTAGTAACTTACAACTGAACGGGAAAGCCACACGAAGGAAGGGAGATAAACGCCAAACACTGGAGAAGATAAGGAAGAGTTACTTATAATGGTGAAATGAACACAAAACCCAAAATCAGTTCAGCGCTGCGCGCTGAGAGCACGTGTTGAAATATCTCATCGATGATATTGTGTCCGGGGTGTAGCTGAATACGGTGTCCAAATTTGAAAAAGATCCACCGAGAACTTTGGCGTTGTGATGTGGTGTAGCGGCTATGGTGTGTCGGTATGGGGGCCCGGGTAGCTGAGATGGAACCAAAATAGCTGAGGTCGAACCAAAATCGGTTCAGCGCTGCGCGCTGAGAGCACGTGTTGAAATATCGACCAGGTTGTGTCGTGTCCCGGGTCTACCTGAATATGCCCACCAAATTTGAAGCAGATCCATCGAGAACTTTGGCCGTGCATGTCGAACACACAAATACACAGACACACACACAGACACACAGACACACACACAGACACAAGTCGTATATATATATAGATTTGTGCATTTCTGTCTAATGTGGTCAGGGCTTCCTTTTGTACAATGCAAGCTTACAGGAGCTACACTGTGACAGTGACACTCAGGTTGATGCTTTTGCCATGTCTCCTCCCTGTTTGCATACGTGAGACCCTGTTTTTGCTGTACCACATGCCCCCTTCTCTCAAAAAGATGGCATACAATACACTTTTTGTGCTTGATCAATACAGTTATTTGGATGAAAAAGTATAATGGTTTTTGTGTTTGATCACAATGGTAGTCCATGAAGAGTTAAAAATTTGTTCCTTTAATGTAAATGGACTTGGAGACTTCAAGAAAAAGAAAGATGTGTTTGACTTTTTAAGACAGCAGAATGGAAATGTTTTCTTGCTACAAGAAACGCACTGGAAAAGTCACCAAGAAAATTGGATTAGGTCACAGTGGGGCTAAGAGAAAGGGAGAATGTACGTTCTGGCTCACCGATTCCGACAGACCCTAAATATTAACGCAAAATAGGCTTCTGGACTAAACTTTTACTAAAATGAAACATGCGACAAAATCAGAAAAATACTGCATAAATCCATACAAAAAAAATACAGTAAAGTAAGGTTGTTTTGAACCAATGCCGGGTCTGTCGGAATCAGTAACCCAGAACGTACATTCTCCCTTTCTCTTATACAACATTCTTAAGCTCAATACGCTCTCTCATTTACAAACTTTACTTCATATGTTCTTTCACTGTTAGAATTATATCTGATACATGCAATGTGACTGTCTAAACGAATAGTTAACTCTTTACAAGTGATTCTATTTTTACTTTTTCTTCCCGTCCTATTTGAATCCCCTTTTTTAAAAACTGCTTTTTCAGATCTTCTATATCGATTGGCTTGTTATATTCAGCTCGTGTTTTTGTTTGAATACTTGCTTTCTTACTTTTGTAGTCATCAAAGTCTGTTTGTATCTGTTTGAATTCTTCGTCAGAAACTTTTGAATCTTCAAGTGCTTTACTGATAGACAGTTTTAGGCTAGACAATTTTGATGATGCAAGAGTGGAAATGGATTCGTGTTTTTCAAGCTTTTTCACAATTTTTTTCATTATAGCTGATGCTATAAATGATAAACCACCAACTGCTGCTGCGACACCGCCTAGGATTAGAGAAACTGGAGTCCCTACTCCGGTAGCTAACAGAATTGTTCCCGTTACACCTGCAGCTGATGCAAGGATAGTAGAACCAGTGCTGGCATTAGAAAGGCTGTTGTAAGTTGTTGAGTACTTACGTCTAGCGCGAGAATATTTTTCTAATTCATCTTCTAGTTGTTTTTGTATATTACTAATGTGTGCCAGTCTGAATTGTTGACTTTCTGCTGCACTTTCATCAATATTAGGATAAAGCTTCACACTGCTAGTCATCTTTTTAATGCAAAATATAAAATATTTATCTTAATTCTCACTGGCCAGTGTTTCTGCTAAGCTTTGAAGCTGTTCATTGCTTAACACCTTATCTGTATAGTAGAAAGCAATCAAATCAAGATAAGTAAGATTAATACTTCTTATTTCTGTTAAATTATTTATATCTGCGTTAACAACAACATTTTGGTTTGACGTCTGTTTTTTTATTGTGTTAGAATCCTTTTGAACAGCAATAAATACTCTGACTTCTTCAACATTTAATGGTCTCCAGTTGAGATTTATTCCTCTCATTAGAACAGTGTTTGTGGTTTCTTCCCTTTTCCTGACAACTATATCAAATATCATAGTTGCATTCTGCCCTATTGGAAGCTTGGGTATAAAATCGACAATGGTGTCAGCGTCCTTTTCAACACTTTGTTTTCTGTGAATGAGATAGTTGTTCTTATGGAAAGGTTTAACTGCAACTTCTCCCCTGCTGTTAAACGCAGGAACAAGGCTAACAATTAGTGGTTTAGCATTGATTGACTTACGGAATGTGTCGTCTTTTCCAACAAGAGTGTATGGACTCACAAATTCAAACTTCATTTCCCAGTCAATCTTTTTTATAACAGGACTAAGTACCCATTTTTTATTCTGATGTTTCCACATGTAGAATGTGTCATCGACAATTGGATCAGGTACATTAACATCACGGATTTGACCTAGTTTGAGGAATCTTGGTTTCTTTTCATCGTCGATTTCCTTTCTCTTGTAATGACCAGTGTCTGTAAACTTGAATGCATACACTGCACCAACTTCAGCATTGCTCTCAAAGTCGATAGCGTCTGCTAAATCTTTCAACTCTATAGTTGAACATGCAACAGGATAAGCTATTGTAGGTCCACTCGACATTTTAATACTCAATATTTTATGGAACTATTTCCAATGTAATGTTAAACAAACAATCAACTGGTTGTCCACTTTGATTTTTCAGATCAATGTGTAGGAATTCATGACACCCTTCCTCCAAGTCCTTGAACTGAAGTGTCTTAAATGTTGGCACGTGCATTTTACAAAAAGAGGCATCACTCGGTGGAAGAATCCTAAGCAGATCAGAACGCTGATCATTAAACAGATTATAGGATGTGTTAAGCTCTCTCATGTGAACAAACAGTACACTGTTAACATCCATGTCAATGGGACGTGTTCCCTTGTATATTTTTGTAATTCCAAGCATATCAAGGAGTTTGGTTGGAAACTCAATGTTTACTTCTCTAGTTTTGGGCATAGTAAGAGTAGCAATGAGACTTGCATGATTTAAACTCGCTGTAATACCTACTGGAGCAAACAATTCTTTCTCTAAAGTGCAGAAGTCATAGTAACCATCTTCTACAGAATGTGTTTTACCATTAATTCTTACCCAGTTGTTATTCTTTTTTTTACTGATATTATACCAAGTAACCTTGTACATAATTTCATGCAGTGCAACTTTCATTCCTCCATTTTGATTGTTGATAGGGTTTGCAAGTTTAACTGGCACACCAGTCTTCACATTTGTTAGTGTGATAAACATTTTTTATTCAACAACAAAAATGATTCAGTATAAATTCAACAAAGACATTGTTGATAGGGTTTGCAAGTTTAACTGGCACACCAGTCTTCACATTTGTTAGTGTGATAAACATTTTTTATTCAACAACAAAAATGATTCAGTATAAATTCAACAAAGACATTAAATACAAAACTGGACCATATTACAATCCAAAGACTATTTCTTTCCATGAGTTGGACTTTGCTGTAACAGAAACAGAATCCATTCGCGTTAAAGTGCCTGACCCATTCCATTCTTACCTAAATCCCCCAATCAAAAATGATAGTGTTCCAAAGATGTGGAACTCTCACCCAATTCAGTTCTATCAGAATCAGTTAAACTTTGCAATATTCTGTGCAACCACAGGATGTGGAGTGTCCTATGCAGACCACATGAATAATTCAAACTTACTGACAAAGTGTGTGTACACATTTCACGTTTACTATCAGTGCAGGAGAATCTTGTCTGAACTTCAGGCACCAATGCCGCATGAAAAGAGCTGGAACCCATTCAACAATAGGATAAACATGAAAGTGTATGAGCGTCTCTGCAATGAATTCAATATAGATTTTAAGACCGACTTTAGGCAAAAGCAAGACAAAAACCATGGCATGGGAACACTATATTTATGGGGTGTCCACAGGAGGTATAATTTTGATTACTGGCCAGGTCATACATCTTTTTCTTCAAATGTGCAGGTACAGTTAGGATCAATAGAACAAGAGCACCACAATGCATGGACTACTTTTATATTAGACACCGGCAAAGGTTTCACTGGATCAGGTGTTGAAAGGATCAATGAATCTATCCGAACATATACGTGGTGCTTGCTAGGCTCGCAGGCACAGACACGATCAAACATAATGAGAACAAGCACAGGGTTTGGTGCACAGAAACAGTTGTTATCAAATTTAGAAGATGTCATAAACTCTGCAGTTGATCTGCCTTCCAGCATCAAAAGGTATCAAGACTCTCCGTTATGCAAGATCAAAAGTTGACTTTGCTGTTGGTAACGGCCTTTACATGTTACCTTCTGATCTCCAGCTGCAGATTGGAACAATAACAAATTATAACAATGAAATCATTATTGCTAGTGACACCCAGCCGCTTGGAAAGGGTGAAGAACTGAATTCAGAAATCAGAACGATGTTACAGCCATATCACAATGAACAGAAACAAAGCGTGACAAGTGAAGATCACGCTGCAGGTGAAGATCATTCTGTCACTAGGGATGATCAAGCTGTTAGTATTAGTGATGATCATGAATCGCAGAAGACTGCTCTAGTAATTGGTGGAGTGGGTGTAGGCTTACTTTTGCTTTATTCTCGTTAGCAGAACACCTGCAATTAAAACTATTAGAGTCCAGAGATGTTCAGCCATGAAACCAACAACTTTACCTGCAAAAGATAACAGCCAGCTAACAATTGAACCAATGATTCCTGGAAGTGCACCCAAAGCTTTTGCTGCTAGTTTCTTTAATAGTTCTGCAATGTGTTTGAGTTGTTTCTTTACCCATCCCGGATCAGATGGAGGTGAAGGTGGAGGTGGAGGTGGAGGTGTGACAGTGCCACCTGTGAGTGTTAACACTAATGTGCTTATTGCAAATCCTAACGCAGTTAGTATACTAGCTATTGTGATTCCCTGCTCTCTGAAAAGCGTTCTAATTCTTTCAGCAAGAGTTGTGTCTTCGTAAAGGATTCTTTGAATTGTATTTTTTATTCTGCTGACCTGTGTTCTCAGTTGTTCTCTATTGTTACTTAGAACTTCTAACCTTATGGCTTTCTCCTCCTGCAAATCTTTTAAACGCTTAGAAATTCTGTTTTTTACTTCTTGTTCTAGGTTCAAATCATCAGCATCAGCAAGTTTTTGTTTCTCTTTGTTTATATCTTCATCCAGCTGACCTAGTTTTGACAGATTATTTGCTATTTCACCTCTGATGGTTTGTAGTGATTGATTAAGGGCTTCTATTTCTCTCATAGGTAATAGTTCATGTGGAGTCTTCAGTGAAGTTTCCTCAGAAAAAGAAGTCTCTATCTCTTGTATAAGTTGATCAGCCTCATCTGCAAGTTTATTAAGATCTTGCAATGGAACAGATTCTATTTGAGTAGCAGTTGGTAGTCCTAGTTCTGCTTGTTGAAGTAAGGAAACAACATGGGAAGATGATGACCGTGTGCTAGGCACAATATCTAATTGCCTAAGTCGATTAGCAGTAAGTTTTTGTTTTAGTGAAACTTTTGATAGAAACTTAGCAGGATTAGATTTATATGTAAGTTGGACTTTTTCTCCTTTATCGCTAGTTGTATATAAATGATTTGCTTCCATTTTGAACTGGTTTGGATCTAAAACATCAGGTTCTTCTCCTAAACTTTTGTAGAAATCTCTAACTTTACCTTCCAGAAGTTCATGTCGTGCCACCTCATAATGCAGTGAATGATGGTAGGGAACCAAAGGGATTGCTTCGCTCATGTCGTCCGCTGGCTCAAATAAATCTTCAAATCCACCTTCTGCCATTTGTAACTTATTTTTTATTTTGAAAATAAAAAAAGATGGCACAATCGTTCGGTTCTGTTCTTGATCCTTACAGAAGGCTGAAAGAACCTCTCGGGGTAAAAGGAATAAGGCAAACAGTTATAGTTACAAATAATCCTTCTACTATTGATCAGAATGAAATACTTACTGTTAGGTTTCCTAATCTAGGTAAGAACGATGTTATTGTACCAGGCACTGTAAGACTATCATTCAAATTAGAATTAGAATCTGGCTCAGATGAAAATAGGACTTTGGCTTATAATGTAGGAAGAGCAATTGTGAGGAAGATTACTGTCAAACTGGAAGGGCGGGAAGTGATGTCATTGAATAATGCAGATGTATTTTTAGTTTATGCAGATAATTGGTTAACTGACAATGAAAAGAAAAACAGAGTGTTTCAAGGGATTCAGTCAGACAATGGGATAAAAGTTAGAATAGGAGCAGGAGATAAAGCTGACAATAACAAAAAAGATAACGCTGTCAATGTTGCTTTTGGAAACAAATGTTGTATTCCACTTGACTTTGAACTCATAAATTCACATCCTCCCTTCTATCAAGGAGCATTGCGTGACAGGCTGTCATACGACCTGACTTTCAATAGTTATGATCGTGTTATGCTTTCACAAGACCCGGAAGCAAAGTATAAGGTGTCTGGAATTTCTTTAGAGTTTGATGTTGTAAACCATCCTGAACTGGCTAGACTTATAGAAAATCAGTACAGTTCTAAGCTGCCTATCTATTATGAAAGAGTGTTGAATCACAGTACACTTTCAAAAAGCCAGGCTGATCCAATCTGGAACATTAACTTGAATACACCAGCTAGGTCAATGAAGGGAATACTTATGTTGTTTGAGGAACCAAAAGATTCATATGAAAGGCAAATAGAAAAGTTTTACAATCCACTAATCAATAGAGTATATTGCACAATTGAAGGGCAGCCAAACCAAATATTTGCATCTGGCATGCTGCCATACCAACACTATGATGAAGCAAGAAAGTACTTTACTGGAGGAAGATTGAAAGACCCAACATCTGATCTTGTGGCTAAAGATCTACATTTACACGGTGTTGGCGTAGAAGATTTCTTGACAAATAAATATGCGTTATGGCTGGATCTCAGAACAACTGACGACAACAAACTGCATGGAAGTGGAAGGCGAATTGAAAACGGATCAGAAGGAATCACAATACAAATTGAAAAGGAAGTAGGGAGTAGTAGTAAATCAGTTAAGATCTACGTGTTTGTTGTGTCAGATGCGCAGTTAAACATCTCTGAAAGCAGATTACAGGATATTGTTTATTGAACGTGTTAAAATGAAGTATCTAGATTTTCTTCCAAAAGATCCACACTGTTCTTTGATTTGTGGGGCAACAGGTTGCGGCAAAACAAGATATGTTTTGGATTTATTACAGACTGTTTACATAAATCACTTTGAACACATAGTCATATTCTGTCCAACCATAAAGCATAACAGAACATACAAGGAGAGAAAATTCATATGGTCTGATCAAAATATATTTATTGTAAATCCTTCTGATCGTCTAAATGTTTGCTTGGAGCATTATTTCGATCTTTTTCAGAACACACCAACACTGTTTATTATTGATGACTGTGCAGCAGAACGTGACATTGTTAGAAAGAAAAGTGCACTAGCAAAGCTTGCATTCAGTGGACGACATGCATTAATATCAGTTTGGATATTAACACAAAAATACAATGCAGTTCTGAAAGACTTTAGAGAGCAACTCAAAACAATAACATTGTTCTATTCAAAGGACCGTGACAGTTTTGAAGAGTGCCTTCGAGAAAATGATGTCATTGAAAACAAACAGGAGAGAGAAAGAATAAAGAATAATCTGAAATCTTCTAAGCACTCGAAACTGGTTTTAAAAACTGATCAACCAGTTCAGTATGTATGTTTGTAGAAATCCTTGCTAAGTTCTTACCAAGTTCTTACTCAAGTTCTTGTCAAGTTCTTGTCAAGTTCTTACTCAAGTTCTTACCCAAGTTCTTACTAAGTTCTTGTCAAGTTCTTACCCAAGTTCTTGTTAAGTTCCTACCTAAGTTCTTACTCAAGTTCCTACCTAAGTTCTTGTTAAGTTCCTACCTAAGTTCTTACTCAAGTTTAATTACTAGATTTTAATTTTATTCTGCATCAAAATAAAATGAACTGTGATGAATTGCTGATGCAGACTGCTACAGATATTGAAATCTGTGACAGTAGGACTATACCTGATAAAAAAGAAAGATTGTATTCACTTGCTGTTTGTGGAAAAACAAAACACTACCTTGGGCAGCAGTTAACTGTGGAAGAAGTACAACATCTTTCCTCAGAAGATATAGAAAAGTATCATGGACGGTATGAATCAGTGCTTGGTTCTAAGATGGTTAGAAGTATTGGACAGACTGTTATAGGTTTGTACACAAAGATTTTTGGACATTTTACACCTCTCGACTCGGAGGAAGACTTAACACATGATCTAACTCATGACCCTGTTGTTTCCAAGTCCCTCGAATCTCTTGCCTGTGGCCTGTATTATCGATTTGGTGCTTTATTAGTACCATTTGTTGCTGGATTAATTACTTTCAAACACATTAATTTTCAGAATAAAAAAGATGACAGATCAGTTGAAGCAGACAGTGGAGCAGACGAAAATACCAGAAGTGAACACAGTGACAAAGAAACCTGGTAGAGTAGAAGCAGGAAAAAAACTAGCCGAATGGAACAGACAAAAAAAGTTAAATCAAAAGGCAAAGCAGAACATTATGTCTGAAGTTGAGCAGACACCAAACATTCCTGAAGTGACTAAGGTCACACAAACTGATCAAGAATTAAAATCTTCATTTCTATTATACAGAAAAGTAGCTGTAGCAGCTGTTGTTGGAGGAGGTGGATACTTGCTTTACAAACTTTGGCAAGGCAAATATAAAGTGTCAGAAAAACCAAAATCAGAAACACCAAAATCAGAAACACCAAAACCAACAAACAAAGCAGTGCAAACAATAAAAAAGCCCACAGTAGTACCTGCAGTGGATTCATTTCATATGGAATAATTTTAATATTTTAATTTTGATAACATAAAAATGAGTTCTGAAAAGACAATAGTTAATCTAGTTTATCACGCTGCAGTGATTGGAGGCTTGAGTGTAGGTTACACAATGCTGGGTAAAAGTCTCCTCAGAATGAAACCAGCCGACTTGGGAAAGTTAGACTTCGAAGACGGTGCTAAACTAATTGGTGTTGTGACAGCTTCCTTTGCAACAAAAGACTTCCTGGTGAAGCAAGGAATTATTCCAGAAAATATAAACATGTAAGACAATAAAATGGCTAGCTTGGTTATGATGGTGGGAGGTGCGATTGTAAATGCGCTTGCATTTTCTGGCAGCAACTATTTGTTTTCTAAACTGCAAAATGGTGAAGAGAGGGAAAGGCACAACAAAGCCATGGAACAACTGGCGAAAGCACAGGATGAATACGAGAAGAAACGAATTGCGCAGTTAGACTTTATGAATGATAAACTCAGGCAGCAAGGACATGCAAACAAAACCTTTGCCAATGTTGATGCAGCCATTCAAGAATACTATCTTGCAACTGGAAAGAAAATGAAGACAAGTGCTCCTCCAAAACTGGGTGACTTTTATCAGCCTTCAGAAGAGCAGAAGGTGGGCGAGATTGTTTTCATTGTTATTGGTATGGCTGTTGTTTACTTTATTGCGCGTGCTGTCAAATCTTAATATTCTGTCATTTAAAAAACCATGAGTGATGCTTTGTTATCTAAAATATATTATTCCCCAAAAGGATACTGGAAAGGAAGAACTGCTATTGACAAGCTCAGTGACGCAGCAGGTGTTTCTCAAGATATAGCAAAGAAATGGTTGTCAAAGCAGGCAGTTTGGCAGATCTATTTACCTGCACCAAGAAAAATTACACGACCACACTTTGTTAACATTAAACCGAATGACACTCATCAAATAGACCTGCTGTATTTACCGCATGACACAGTCAGAAGGAAGAAATATAAGTATGCACTGACTGTAGTTGATGTTGCAACAAGATACAAAGATGCTGAACCGTTGACAGAGAAAAGTGCTATAGCTACAGCTGTTGCCCTGCAAGAAATTTACAGACGTGGACCACTAAAGTATCCCAGAATGATTCAGTGCGATGATGGTAAGGAGTTTAAAGGAGCTGTCAACCAGCTTCTTTTAAAACATCATGTTACAGTGAAGAGAGGTATTCCAGGAAACCACAGGTCACAGGCTATTGTTGAGAGCTTTAACAAACAGTTGGCAGAAAAACTGTTTTCATATCAGTACCATCAGGAATTTTTGGACACAGAAAGTAAATTGCGTAACACTGAATGGGTCAAAAGATTACCATCAGTACTTAGAGCAATGAATCTGGAGGTATTTAAAGCTACAGGGTTAAGACCAGTTGATGCAATCAAACAGAAAACAATACCTGTTGCTCCAAAGTCAACAACACCAGTGGCATTACTACCTTTCAATCAGAAAGTCAGATATTTATATGCACCCGGTGAAGCTGAGGGTGACAGCAGGAAGCGTGCAACGGATCCAATCTGGAGTATTGACATTCATGAAATCAAGAGAGTAGTAGAGACAAATCCACCTGTATATTACTTGAGAGAACCAGCACCGCAAAGAGCCTTTGTAAAAGAGGAATTACAATTAGTTCCACGTGGTACAAATGTTAAATGATTTTTTATTTCAGATTTTATAGTGTTAACAAAAATGGAAGCTCTGAGAAAGAATTGCAACTTCATTTTTTTAATTTATATTTTTATTTTGAGTTATAAAATCAAACTCACAGCGATGGAAGACTCTGTATTAGAATCTTTATCGACAGTATTTGACACCGTTGAATTACAAGTAACGGATCCTCAAAATGTGCAGTCCAGTGTGCAAGACGCCATTGAACAAATTCCAAACAATTTGTTGATTGAACCTCCAGTAAAAGTGCAGATAGTCAGTTTAATAAAATACAAAACAGTCAGTGATGAGGTGCTAGAAGTTCATGTTTCAACCAGACAACTAGCACTTAATTCTATGGCAGAATTGAATGGAAACTGGGCAGATGAAATGATGAAACGGTTTGAGCAAGCTGCAGAGGATGCAAAGATGAAAGGATCCGGATGGTCAGAAGGTGAAATTCTAAAAATAGAATTGAAGCTAAGTAAATTTGCCCCCATCAGAGGTAGAAGTTACATACCTTTACCTCCTGCTCTTGTCAAAAAACGTGCTGTGCTGAACATAAAGAATGATGATGACAAATGTTTTATGTGGTGTGTTCTGGCAAGACTGTACAGTGTAAAGAAAAATGCAGAAAGAGTGTCGAACTATCATGCATACAGAAATAAACTAAACTTTACTGGTATTGAATTTCCTGTCAGCATTACAAGCATTGACAAATTTGAACAGCAAAACAAACCCATCACCGTAAATGTTTACACGTGGGATGAGGAAGATGAACTGAAACCAGTCAGAATATCAAAGAACTCACCAACGATTGGTGATTGTGATACTAACCATGTTGACATGTTACTAATGACTGATGGTGTAAAATATCATTACACTTTGATTCGTACAATGAGTAGACTGATGGCGAGCACAAGCAATCACAATAGTAAACAAGACTTTTGTAGGCGATGTCTCTTGCGTATTCCATCAATTCATGCAGCACTTATACACAAGCAACATTGTAAGAGCGTTGATGATGCGGTTGTGAAGTTAACAACACCACCGCCAGACAGCAAAGTGTATTTTAAGAATGTATGCAAACTACAGAAAAATCCTTATGTTGTTTATGCTGACTTTGAATCTATCATTGTGCCATATGAAGGACCTTTACCAAAAGACCTACCTAAAACAGTAACTCTAAGTAATCATCAAGTCTGTTCATATGCATTTATTGTTGTTAGTTCAGATGGTAAACATTCTAAACCGCAATTGTACAGAGGACCTAATGCAGCAAAGAACTTCTTACAGCAAATGAACCAAGTGCGAAATGACTGCTCCAAACAACTGAATCTTTCAGACATTGTTATGAAACCTGAAGACCAAGAACAGTTTAACTCTACCACACAGTGTTGGATATGCGAACAAAGTCTAACACCAAACACAGACAATCCAATAGTAAGAGATCATGATCATGTAAGTGGGCAGTTCCGAGGAGCAGCACACAGCAAATGTAATCTACAATTAAAGTTTGATCCTAAGACTTGGAAGCTTCCAATCTTCTTCCATAACTTGCGCGGTTATGATTCACATCTGATCATGCAGGCAGTAACTGATGAATACAAAGCAAGATGCATTGCGCAGTCTTCAGAAAAGTACATGGCCTTTACTCTGAATAGTTTATACTTCTACGATTCTGCTCAACATCTGATGGGAACACTTGAGTCTTTATCTTCATCACTAACTGCTTTCCCAATCACATGTAAGTACTTTGACAGTGACTTAGTTAGAAAGGGAGTCTATCCATATGAATACATGGATTCGTGGGAGAGGTTTGATGAAGATGAGTTACCGCCAAAGGATGCTTACTTCTCACGGCTGAAGGGTAAAGGTATAAGTGACGAAGACTATGAACACGCTAAGACTGCATGGAATAAATTAGGATGTAATACAATGGGTGATTATCATGATCAATATTTGTTGGCTGATGTTTGTTTACTTGCAGATATATTTGAGAATTACAGAAGAACATGTATGAAGCACTACAATCTAGATCCTTCACATTACATATCTGCACCAGGCATGAGCTGGGATGCATTTCTTAGATTTACAGGAGTAAAGATTGACTTGCTATCAGATCTACCTACACTTCAGATGATTGAAAATGGACTACGTGGAGGAATCAGTATGGCTTCACACAATTACTGCAAAGCCAACAACAAATACTTGGACGACTTTGATCCTATGAAACCTTCTAATTACATCATGTATCTAGATGCAAACAATTTGTATGGTTGGGCAATGTGTCAGACGCTTCCACTTCGGAACTTTAAGATCTATTCAGGACCATTTTCACAATGTGTTGTGCTGACAATATTAAAAGCAGGCCCAGACAGTCGAAAGGGATGGATACTAGAAGTTGACTTAGACTATCCACTATCACTTCATGATCTACATAATGATTATCCTTTAGCGGCTGAGAGGTTAAAAGTAAACCCAAGAGAACCTCCAAAGCTGGTGCCCAATCTGTTTCACAAAAAGAAGTATGTGTGTCACTACAGACTGTTACAGTTTTACATTAGACATGGATTAATTTTGAAGGCTGTTCATCGTATAATTTTATTTGATCAAGAACAGTTTATGAAACCTTACATCATGAAAAACACAGAACTGAGAACCAAAGCCGCTGATGCATCAGAGAAAGACTTTTTTAAACTGATGAGCAACAGTTGCTTTGGTAAGACAATGGAAAACCCACACAAGAGAAAGGATGTTAGACTTGTTACAAGAGAAAATGAGGCCATCAAGCTGACATCCAAACCACAGTATCAAGACTTTAAATACTTTCATGAACAGCTGTATGGTATCTTAATGAAAAAGCTTGTAGTCAAGCTTGACAAACCAGTATTCATAGGCTTTACTGTGCTAGAGTTGTCAAAACTGTTGATGCTTGAGTTTTTGTATGATTATTTGAAACCAAGATATCCCAAATCGAGAGTACTTTACACAGACACAGATTCATTCTTACTTGACATTCCAGCGGATGACATTTACAAAGATCTAGAAGCTGAAAGTCCTGCAGTAAAAGGAAAAGATTCTTTTTATGACACTTGCGACTACCCTAAAGAATCACCATTGCACTCAAATGTTAACAAGAAGGTTATTGGAAAGATGAAAGATGAAATGAATGGGAAGATAATTAAGGAGTATGTTGGATTGCGTGCAAAGATGTACAGTGTTGCAAGTGAGAAAGGGGTGGTTAAAAAAGCAAAGGGTGTAAGCAAACAGGTTGTAAAGTCGAGCATATCGCATGATAACTACAAGGAAGCACTGTTTCAGAAGCGAGTGTTTCACCATGACAACCCTAAGATCAGTTCCGCGCTTCATCAGATCAACACAACTATTGTAAACAAGAAATCTTTAGATGCTAATGACACAAAGCGCGTTTATTCATCACCAGAATATTCTTATGCAATTGGCCACTGGAGAACAAACGCGGCTTCAAATAGTCTGAGTGTGTAATAAGAATTTTTGTCAATCGGGAAAACCCGCTATGACGGGGAAGTGTTTGTGAAAGGGGAGTAGGTTGAGTTTCAAAGCAGCCACCAAGTACACTTGTCAAAGCTTGATTCAATAAACAAGTTTTAATATTCATGAACCACGTGATACACCAGAACCAATCGTGGTGGAACAATATTAAACAAGTCATTTGCATAAAGTGCACTCGGTGGCTGCCTTTTCAGGCGGCCTAAATATTGAAGCGTAGTGAAGCGAAGCGTTGGAACAGAGTGACCCAAGCCGCCGGTTTACCAGCAAGACCTACCGTTCACGCGTGAACGGTACTATTTTTAGAATCCTAGAATTCTTGAGAATTTCGGAGCTGGCTTGTTTCTGGTACAGGCAAAATTGGTCATCACTGAGTTTGTGTAACACAGGAAGTTGTGAAATACGTCACGGCAAAATTGTTACCAAAAACATCGTAGATCGTATTGGGCAGGGTCAACTGCAACAAACTCAAACCGAGCCATTCATTCCTTCTTGTATTTGAGCGACTTATATACCAACATTTTTATGTCTTATTTTCAGCACAGGTGTAGGAAAAATCATAAAACAAAGTCTTATTTATTTTCTAATTTAACATTTTTTTTACAAATATGACCATGGTCTTTTAAACATACAGTGACATTAAACATTGTTATGTTAAAAAAAAGAAAAAAGAAAGAAAGCTTTTGCGCACAAATCAGAAATACAGGCCAAACCGTGAGTTTCTGTGGCAAAGCGCGACAGAGGAAATTGCACTGGTTTTATTTTTAGATCAGTGGGAAATTTTCAAGAACAGACGCTTGCATTTGGATGTGTCCAATGATAGTAGGTTTGGTTGTGATCAATCAGAATAATGTAGGCAGGGATGTCGTTAGGCGTCGGACATCGGACATATAACGATGAAAATCCCCAAATGTCCGATTCACATTGCCGCATGTCAGTCAGATGTCCTATCGTTTTAGCCTGAGCGTGGTCATTGTCCGACTCGATATATCAATCAATCAATGAGTCTTATATCGCGCATATTCCGTGGGTACAGTGTACTCCATTCCTTCGGACAGCGCGATATTCGTTAATTTTCATTTCAAGATACAAATCTTCTAAAAGACCGAACGCTCTCGTGTTCAGCTGACACTGAAGTTGTCAGTGCCGTATGATCTTTTCTTTTGTTGGGAATTCCCGAACCGTCTGGTGCAGCCACAGAGTCTGAGATGCAGCGCTGATCTAAACTGAATAGTGCATGCTACAGGAGTACGGGAGACAACTCCAACTGACTAAATTTGTCGTCTGCTTTTGTTTTCGATACGAGACGATTATTTAGCTTGAACACCTGCAACGGCTCGTAATTTCCGTGGTTGTATAAGAGAAAGGGAGAATGTACGTTCTGGGTTACTGATTCCGACAGACCCGGGATTGGTTCAAAACAACCTTACTTTACTGTATTTTTTTTTGTATGGATTTATGCAGTATTTTTCTGATTTTGTCGCATGTTTCATTTTAGTAAAAGTTTAGTCCAGAAGCCTATTTTGCGTTAATATTTAGGGTCTGTCGGAATCGGTGAGCCAGAACGTACATTCTCCCTTTCTCTGGCTATGATTGTATTGTTGCTGGTAATGATTCTGCAAGTAGAGGTGTTGCTGTATTGTTTAAAAATAATTTTGATTATAAGATTCATAATATTGTCAAAGATGATGATGGAAGGTATATTTTGATTGATATTGAGATTTTGAAAAAACGTCTGACCCTTGCAAATGTTTATGGCCCAAGTAATGCTGATTGTCCTGCTTTTTTTGACAAACTGTTTGAGAGAATTGTGCAGATGGATAATGAGTTAATTATTATCGGAGGTGATTGGAATGTTGTTATAAACCCCAATGTTGATACAAACTACCCGGCCAAATCTTATAGAGTCAATAGTAGGAGAAAAGTTGTTGATTTTATGGAGCAGTATGATCTCATTGACATATATAGAGCCTTACATGCTAATGTGAGACAGTATACATGGAGGCGGTTTCATAGTTCACAGCGAAGCAGACTTGATTATTTCCTTGTGTCAGAGCAGTTAGGTTTTGAGATTGTGAAAGCGGATATTACACCAGGTTACTATTCTGATCACTCAATTGTTGGAGTAAGTTTTAGAACTGATGTTGTTAAACGTGACCGACCCTTTTGGAAGTTTAATCATTCACTGTTGACAGACATGGAATTTGTAAATATAGTGAAGAAGGTTTTTTTTTTTTTTTTTTTTTTTTTTTTAACAGTACTCACAATCTTCTAATGTACATTTCATTTTCCAATATACTATTCAAATCGTATCTATCACCATACTTATATTTACTAATACACATTTTTGCAATCAAAATAATGTGATTAATTACCTTATTATTTTGGCATATATTATTAGGTTGATAACCAAACAAGACATCGTGTTCTGAAAGGTGCACATTTAATCCTGTATTTCTAAAAATATAATGGACAACATTTTCCCAAAAGCACGTCAACTTCTCACACTGCCAAAAAAAGTGTTCAACATAATCAATGTGCTTACAAAATGTACATAATTTTGTTTCTCTAATTTTCATTTTATTTAATAATATATTCGTGGGATAAATATGTAAAATTTTCCATTGTAACAATCTCAATCTTTCTTCTTTTGTACATTCGCTTGCTAACAGCCAATAATTGTGATCTAATTTAACCTGATATTTATGTAACCAAAATGTAACAGCGCAAGGCTCGCTCGCTTTAGACTGGACTATCAGCATGCGAAACTTTCTCGCGGAAGGGTTAGTGATCACAGGGTTCCGCGTGTCAAGGTCATTATTGTGTTCGCCTGCTCGCGGGCTGGCTGTGTTTTTGCGAAGTGCAAGCGCTCACACAGCGGTCTTCATTGCGCCGTACTAAAACAATCTAGAGGGACTGAATCCTATCTTTGTGCACAGCTGGTTAAAAGGAATTATATCTCCGTTATCCCAAATATCTTTCACCGTATCTAAGTGTGCTTCTATCCATTTTTTGAAATATAAGCTTTTATTTGTATACATCACATTTATATTGTTCCATAAACATTGATTACCAAAGCGATCTTCTCTCTCATAAATCAATGCTTTATTATGGATCCATTATAAGAGAACTTCTTTCCAAAAGTTTGATCGAATGCATTCAATACCTTGAAACAGTTTTAGTGGTGTTGTGGCTTTAAAACAAAGTAAATTTCTTCCCAATACCTGATAAAGACTTTTTGTTTGTTTGTTTGTTTGCTTAACGCCCAGCCGACCGACCACGAAGGGCCATATCAGGGCGGTGCTGCTTTGACATTTAACGTGCGCCACACACAAGACAGAAGTCGCAGCACAGGCTTCATGTCTCACCCAGTCACATTATTCTGACACCGGACCAACCAGTCCTAGCACTAACCCCATAATGCCAGACGCCAGGCGGAGCAGCCACTAGATTACCCATTTTAAAGTCTTAGGTATGACCCGGCCGGGGTTTGAACCCACGACCTCCCGATCACGGGGCGGACGCCTTACCACTAGGCCACCGTGCCGGTCTGATAAAGACTTAATGGAATCGTTGTCCACGGTTCATATTTTCGTTGTTAAGTTTTGCTGCCCATGCGAGTAAAAAAGAAGTCTGCATATCGTGGACGTTTATCATGTTAATACCACCTTCTTCCACCAAATTACACAATACATTTCGTTTAACTTTTTCAAAGGCTTTTGTATTTGAATACTTCCTTGTTATCTGAACAAAATAGTATTCAACTTATCGAGAACTTTAACAGGGGCAAGAAGCGCCTGTATAGCGTAAACAAATTGTGAAACTAAGAAGGACTTAATAATACACAATTTGCCGCTTATACTTAAATTCCTTCTTGACCATCTGCAAATGATTTGTTCAACTTTTTCAAGTCTTTTGGACCAATTTTCCATAATTTCAGAGGCCGGGATGTCATTTTTAAAAATAATTCCCATGATTTTAACCTGGGTATTCCATTTAATATCGCAATATTTCTCTTGACAGTTTTTACGCGATCCCAACCACATTGCTTCCGTTTTACTTTTATATAATTTTAAGCGAGATATATTGGAGAAATCATCAATGATATCGAAAACCGTTTCCATGTCGTTTTTATCTTGAAGTAAAACAGTTATATCATCGGCGTACATAGCCAGTTTCAGGATACGCGATGTTTGTTCTGCAAAATCTACATCTGGTAAGGCAAATCCTTTAATGTTGGGGTGACTTCGGATTTTGATTGCTAATAATTCTACAGCAAGCACGAAGGCCAAAGGTGAGAGGGGACATCCCTGACGGATTCCGGAATTCACACTTATTTTTTCCGAAATCCAGCCCATATAATTTATGCAGCTCGTGGTGTTTGTCATTAGAACTTTAATCCATTTCACAAATTGTTTGCCAAAACCAAATTTTTTAAAGGACCAGACCACATAGTCTTTTGAGATGGAATCGTAGGCTCGGGCGTAGTCAAGGGCAAGTAATATACCGGGTTGATTTCTTTCATTTGCGTAATTAATGACATCATCGATTAATCTAATCAAGTTACTTGCCTTTCTTCCCTTAATAAATCCTGTCTGATCTTCCGACACGAGGTCAGAAATAACACCAGATAGGCGCTGCGATAAACATTTTGCCAGCATTTTATAATCTGTATTGGTTACAGATATAGGTCTCCAATTCTTAAGGCTATCTCTCGGCAAATCTTTACCCTTATGAATTAACGTGATAACTGCTCTTTTCTGAGTATCTGACAATTCACCGACTCTAAATGCATTTTGAAGGGAATTAACCACCATAATTTTTACTTTAGGCCAAAAAAATTTCATGAAACTTGTAGTCAATCCGTCTAAACCTGGTGACGAACCATTTTTTAATAGATACAGCGCCCTGCCGATTTCTAACACGGTAAAATCAGTTTCCAAAACATATTTGTGTTCGTCATTTAACTGAGGAATATTTAAATTAAGAACTTTACTTTCAGCATCCTCCTCAACAAAATTCCCATTTTTATCAAACACGTTATTGTAAAATCTCACTTGCTCCTGTAAAATACCTTTTTGCGTCGTTATCTGAGAGCCATTTTCATCAATTAATCTGTCCATAAATTTTAAATTAGCTTTCACTTTTTCCATATTTAAAAAATATTTTGTATTATTTTCACCTTCTTCGATATATTTTTCACGGGATCGAATTTGAGCACTCTTTGCCTTTTGAATATCATATATTTCCAACTTTGCTTTTAATTTTTCCTTTTCAACAATAAATGTTGAATTTTCAGGGTGCCTGAATATCTGTTTATCTAATTGATTCAAATCCTTTTGTATTTGTTGTTGGTCTACAACTGTTTGCCGTTTTTTACATTTACTATAGTCAATAGAAAATTCTTTAATTTTTATTTTACATAGGTCCCATTTAACTTGTGAATCAAAATCAAGATACTCGTTGTCATAATTCTCCAAAAAGGTGTTTAAACCTTCAACAAACACTCTATCTTTCAATAAACTGTCGTTAAATTTCCAGTATGACGGGCCTCTCTCCATATGAGTCAGACTGTATTTCATTCTAACCATTCTATGGTCGCTCTGGGAAACGGATTGAATTTCGCACTCATGTGCACGATTTAAAATGTTATCCGACACAAGTATATAATCCAATCCTCTTGCCATGAAAGGAGTTTTCCGGTACCATGTAAACTCCTTGTCGTCTCCATGTGCCAAACGCCACAAATCGTTTAATGCACATTTAGTCAACATCGTCTTAAACATTTCAACATCTGTGTTGTTATGCTTTCCGCCGCTTATGATATCTATTTGATTATCAAGTACACAATTAAAATCTCCACAGACAATTTTTTTTTCATAAATTCGCTCATTTAGACAGTTGGAGAGGAATTCGTAGAACAGCCTTTTCTCATGAACTTCATTTGGGCTGTAAACGTTAAAAATATATATACTTTCTTCATCTGCGTGGATTTCCAATTCAAGCACTCTTTTAGATTTTACAACACATGCAACGTCATAAGGAAAGGATTTTTTCACTAAAACGACTTGTCCAAGACTATGGCTGGTAGAGGAAACGTGGAAGATTTTCCCTCCCTCAATTTCACTGCCTTTGCCGTGAGCGGTGGACTGACGATGCTACGAGTATACGGTCTTGCTGAAAAATGGCACTGCGTTCAGTTTCATTCTGTGAGTTCGACAGCTACTTGACTAAATGTTGTATTTTCGCCTTACGCGACTTGTTTTGTTTACTGTTGCCAGTTTGCCAGTTGGTTTTTGGAACTTTGCAAAGCAGTGTCGTGTCGTCTGTTTCGGTCTCCAGGGGGAAACGCCAATGAAAAGAGCCGAAGAATCCTCGAGCGTTTCTATTGGGTTTACTTTTGATTATCCATGTAATAGGGCTTCCTGCAACTATGATAACCGGGGATTTATTCCCCGGGGAACATGAGATTTATTTACCAGGTGCTTGTGAATGAAAACTCGTGAAAATGATGACAAATATATATATTCATTGTAGCATCTAGTTGCCTACATTTGGTAATACCCAAAGCATTTGTGAACGTTTCAAACCAAAAAGTATAGTGGAACTCTGCTTTAGACACCTAATCTTTTCATGCTAAAAAAAACACACACACACAAAACCTTCCCCTACCCTACCTCCCCGGTTTTGTAAAGAAAATCTGGCCTGAAGCCTTAATGCGCAAAAAAAAAAAATCTAAGCTTTCTGTCTGTGGCGGTTTGTAATTTGAATAACGACATCCAATAAAGTCTACCAATTACATAGTTCCTTTCTAAGCTCTCTGTCTCTGACGGATACATATGAATAACGACATCCAATAAAGTCTACCAACAGCTGCGAAAACTTTTAAGAAACTTGAGTTGCACCTTGGGTCATTTCGGTCCTGAATTTCCCGACCTGAGTCAGGCAAAGCAGGAAAACAATACAACGTAATTCCTTTCTATGCTTTCTGTTTCTGACGGTTTGCATTTGAATAACGACATCCAATAAAGTCTACCAATCACGTAATTCCTTTCTAAGCTCTCTGTCTCTGACGGATACATATGAATAACGACATCCAATTAAGTCTACCAACAGCTGCGAAAACTTTTAAGAAACTTGAGTTGCACCTTGGGTCATTTCGGTCCTGAATTTCCCGACCTAGACCAGGCAAACTTAAGCAGGAAAACAATACAACGTAATTCCTTTCTAAGCTTTCTGTCTCTGACGGATTGCATTTGAATAACGACATCCAATAAAGTCTCGAAAAAATACGCCGAGAGGCGTTAAAGTTCCCCTCGGTTTGTCCCTGTCAAAAAAATAATAACTTGGGATTACTGGTAGCTTTTTTGTACTACCAGGCATATGTAATGCTATTTTGATAAAGTTGATAGTATTTACAGTTTTCCGGTCATATGTCCGGCTATCACTCACTTTTAGGTACCAGATGTCCAGATAACACGTGTTTCAAAATCTCTAATTTTGGGTGTGTAACTTTCAATAATGAGTGGGGTTTTTTTAATTCTCTAAAAGTATTCTTAAAGTCTAACACATGTTTACACTCGCACTCCGTGTCTGTAGCTTTAGAGTCCAGATATAACACATTTTTCTTTGCGGCAAATGTCCAGATATCCCCCCTCAGACACGTATGTGTGCGGGTGTGTGTGTATGTGGGTGTGTATGTGTGTGTGGGTGTATGTTTGTGTGTGTGTGTGTGTGTGTGTGTGTGTGTAGGTGTGTCTGTGTTTGTCTGTGTGTGTGTCAGTGTGTGTCTGTATGCGTGTGTGTGTGTGTGTGTGCCTGAGTGTGTGTGTGTATGGACGGTGCTGGAGGGGTCAGGTGGACATGACTCATCCAGTGCTTGGAATGGGGAAGAGTGGAACAAAATAACAGAAAACAAGAATGCCATCAATTGACCGCGCAGACTAAAGGTCAATGTTTCTCATGCTGTCACAGTGTTGCTCACCTGCAACGTTATCCTCATTTATTCACAGCGTCCTTCTGACTCGGGACAAAAGTTCACAAGAAACTTAAACCTCTGAATTTAATTTCCAACTACTTGAATCCAGAAAGAATGCTCCATATGCTGCCGCCTAGCGAATGTTGCTGAGTTGGCACGACAGTTTAATCCAAGCGACCTTCCGATCTGGTACAAAAGTTCAACAATGATTTTAATTAAACACCTTTTGACCCCATCCTTCAAAAGAACGTTTCATATTTTTGCACCTACCAAACGTTACCTATCTTTTAAAGCTTATTCAATCCAACAGTCCTTCAGAATTTATTTTACAAAAGAATAAAAAAAACGAAAATAAAACAGCAACAAAAAAAACCAGCTGAATTTCATTATCGGTGACTCGACCTTAGAGAGAACGGTGCATATACCCCGGCTACCGAATGTTGAAGAATGTTCTAATCCAACCGCCCTTTGGACTCCTTCCAAAAGTTCAACACAAATTCCACATGTTGGTTTTAATTATCAATCACTTGACCAGACCGGGAACCCGTGTTTCGCACTTGGAGTATTCTCAACCAAACCTGGTGTATTCTCAACCAAACCTGGAGTATTCTCAACCAAACCTGGTGTATTCTCAACCAAACCTGGAGTATTCTCAACCAAACCTGGTGTATTCTCAACCAAACCTGGTGTATTCTCAACCAAACCTGGTGTATTCTCAACACAACCTGGAGTATTCTCAACCAAACCTGGTGTATTTTCACACAAAAATGAGAATTCACCACACAGGATTTGAACTACCATGATGTGAACTACCATGATGTGAACTACCATGATGTGAACTACCATGATTTGAACTACCATGATGTGAACTACCATGATTTGAACTACCATGATTTGAACTACCATGATGTGAACTACCATGATTTGAACTACCATGATTTGAACTACCATGATTTGAACTACCATGATTTGAACTACCATGATGTGAACTACCATGATTTGAACTACCATGATTTGAACTACCATGATGTGAACTACCATGATTTGAACTACCATGATTTGAACTACCATGATGTGAACTACCATGATTTGAACTACCATGATTTGAACTACCATGATTTGAACTACCATGATTTGAACTACCATGATTTGAACTACCATGATTTGAACTACCATGATTTGAACTACCATGATTTGAACTACCATGATTTGAACTACCATGATTTGAACTACCATGATTTGAACTACCATGATTTGAACTACCATGATTTGAACTACCATGATTTGAACTACCATGATTTGAACTACCATGATTCAAACATGTTTCACACGCGTCCCTCGCACCGTTCACTAAGTTTACCAATAATTATGTTTAAATCAAATCCTTCTTTCGATGTTTACTGACAAAAACTGTTATCATGTGTCAAAATCCTGGATCAGCTTCGGGATGACCTGGTGAATAAAAGTAATCTAGAATTTGTTCTCGTCGTATTTTGTTTTAACACTGACCCTACTGCTTGTATTCTAGACAATCATGCGTACACAATACGGCGACATCGTGTCCAGGTCTGCCTGACCATTGACAGACCGTTTCATGTTCTCCATGGATCCAGCCTACCGAATGTTGTCAACCTTTCAAGAATATTCCAATGGGACCGCTTTTCTAACTTGAAACAAAACTGCCACACACAAATACAATGTTGAGTTTATGATTATTATTCTCTGGACCTTAAACACAACGTGTTATATTCCCTCGTCTACTGATAGTTGCTTACCCTTCAAGAATGGTTTAATCACCACCCCCCACCCCCTTCACCCCCTCTGCCAGTATTGACTCGTTGCAAAGGTTCTACCAAAAACGTACAACTCTGAATTTATTTTACGAATTAATTAACCTCAGAAAGGATGGTCAGCTTTCAAGAATTAGTGAATTAAAACCATCTTATGCATTTGAAACTTCAAAAATGATTTAATCCGCTGAAATTGTTAACCAGCCATTTAACCATAAAACGAGTTTCATGTTTACCCACAAATCGAATTTTGCTCATCTTTGAAGAATGTTTGAATAATATAGACTGCTGACTCGGTGTTAAGGCAGCAGTCTGCCCCGTTAACAGTGATACGCTTTGTCAGCTGACTTGTTTTTGCCTTACAAAGTGATGTTTGAATACCAATAATGGGTCAACATTGAACGTTTTGTGACTTTTTTTGACAAAACATGTGGAGTGTGGGACAGATTCATCTTCGAGACAAATAAAGATGAAACTTTGCAGTGTGTTTTATTTTATGTTAAAAAGGTCCCTAGATGCAACAACAAAGCAACTTCTTCAAATTTTCAAACAGACTTTATTGTCTGGATATTATAGGCACAACACACATTTTAGAAAGAGGCAAGTTTTTGTACTTTGACAGAATTTCTAAAATCATTCCTTGGTAATTCTCCAAATGTCTCTCTTTTCAAAGACTCCGATTCTGCTGAACATAAAAAAAACAAGCAAGAAGATTGGAAAGTTACTTTAGAAGACGAATATGTCCAAATGACGGCACTGATATTCACAACATGTATCTGAGAAGACAGCGTCACACGTTTTCAAAACGGTGTCACATCTTAATGAATTACTTTGAAAATGATAATTGTATTGCGAGAAAGAGCCGATAATGTGAAAACACCAGAGGCATTTGAAACCAAGAATTTTGACAGCAACATAGCGTTGCGCTCGGATAAAACCAGGACATTTAGTAGTTTGTTAGTGATTGGAGTATGTTTAGCAAGTATTGTATTATGCACGATAATAATCACATCTTACATTCAAGGTCAAAGCAGAAGAAACGTCAACTATTTCGTCAAATTTACTGAAAGTAATACCTATTTGCTCGACTGCTGTAATCTTCAAAAGCAGTAATTGTGCAATAATATGGTTATAACAAAAGAGTTCACGGTGGTTTTTCAGTAATATAGTCAGCATTACCTCCAACTATACTGCCGAGCCCGTCAGTCTGTATTAAAGCCCAAATTCAAAATATTGTCCTTCAGTAGGGGTGCCACCAGTAAGAAAATTAAATTGCATGAGCATCCCTGGAAAAATGAAAACATAAACTGTTATGTTAAAGTCCTAATTCAGCGGCCTTTCTCTTATTATAATTTGTGTATAAAACTAACCAAGATTCCCTTTAGCGCAATATGCCAAAATAGATGATAACACTAAAATGTCAGCGCATGTCTTGAGAAAAGCCCAGTTAAAACAATGGTCAAACCAAACACAGGAACACAAATACGTTCTTTGATATTGTTGATGTCTATTAAACCACTGGAACCAAATACGTTCTTTGATATTGTTGGTGTCTATTAAACCACTGGAACCAAATACGTTCTTTGATATTGTTGGTGTCTATTAAACCACTGGAACCAAATACGTTCTTTGCTATTGTTGGTGTCTATTAAACCACTGGAACCAAATACGTTCTTTGCTATTGTTGGTGTCTATTAAACCACTGGAACCAAATACGTTCTTTGATATTGTTGGTGTCTATT
>NC_090260.1:49690192-49722692 GCF_037325665.1 Littorina saxatilis
AATGTTTCAGACCGGTAACTTCATTTCAACAATGCACTATATAATGGACGTTCTATGCGACAGGAGAGTTTGCTGATTTTGTGTTAAACATTGAAGAGATCGTCTGCTAGAATCCGAGATAGGTCGCCGCTTCAGATTGCAGCTTCTGGAAATTTGCAAGGTTTGTTGCCTGTTAAAGAACTGGATTTTACACGTAATGTATGTCATGTACAGCCAACAACAACAAAAACACACACAAAGCAAATGGCATCGTCTGTCGACTAGTCACAGAGTGACAGAAACAAACCTGGCGAGGTATGCGTGTACTTTATACACGTGGAAGAAACCGGAACCATGCGTCTTTGTTATTGCCGATATCGTTTGGATATCGGCAAAAATGGCCAACTTTCGTAGCGTTATGCTTTGATGATCGGAAAAGGGATGTGTGAGACCATCCAATCACAGCCCCCGAATTCCCCCACGTGTCCATCAGAATAGCTATATATATATATATAGAGAGAGAGAGCAAGAGAGCGAGAGAGAGAAAGAGAGAGAGACAGAGACAGATAGACAGACAGGCAGGCAGACAGATATAAATAGAGAGAGCAATGGAGCGAGAGAGAGAAAGAGAGAGAGAGAGAGACAGAGACAGACAGACAGACAGGCAGGCAGACAAAGAGAGAGGGAGGGAAGATACATGAAAGTTGAGGCATGTAGACAATCAACAAGCCCACACCACACAGAGCCAGTCTACGCCACTCTAACCAGCCCACACCACACAGAGCCAGTCCACGCCACTCTAACCAGCCCACACCACACAGAGCCAGTCCACGCCACTCTAACCAGCCCACACCACACAGAGCCAGTCCACGCCACTCTAACCAGCCCACACCACACAGAGCCAGTCCACGCCACTCTAACCAGCCCACACCACACAGAGCCAGTCCACGCCACTCTAACCAGCCCACACCACACATAGCCAGTCTACGCCACTCTAACCAGCCCACACCACACAGAGCCAGTCCACGCCACTCTAACCAGCCCACACCACACAGAGCCAGTCTACGCCACTCTAACCAGCCCACACCACACAGAGCCAGTCTACGCCACTCTAACCAGCCCACACCACACAGAGCCAGTCTACGCCACTCTAACCAGCCCACACCACACAGAGCCAGTCTACGCCACTCTAACCAGCCCACACCACACATAGCCAGTCTACGCCACTCTAACCAGCCCACACCACACAGAGCCAGTCTACGCCACTCTAACCAGCGGACGGCTGGTAGGAATGACCATTGAACGTCAGATAAAGTAGATTACAATGATAGTTCTTTCGATTGCTCTTTTCCACTGTGGCCTTTTACTAAATTTGTCTCGTCAAGGTGCACGGAGCCCCTGGCGCTTTTAATCAAGCCTCAGGCAGCTATCTGTTTGAACACATACCAAGATTCATTGACGTTCATCCAAGGAGTAAAAAAAAACTGTGCACATTTTTATGAACGAATTAGTGTTGAGCTATCTCCGGGCAGGGAAGCGTGGCCCTCGACCAGCCTCACACCAGGTCCATCACGTGAAGTACTTACGTGAAAAGCCTAAATAGAAGTCTCTTAGTTGCTGCGAGAGGGAGATATCTGCCTAAAACGTGGCCAAACAATTATTGCAACAGATTTCAAACCTAAATCTTATATCTATACATATAAATAAAAGAGAGTGTCTGTCTGTCTGTGTGTGTGTGTGTGTGTGTGTGTGTCTGTCTGTGGTCGCCATACCTCAGAGATGGCAAAAGATAAGCACAAGATATTTTGCATGCACACTGCCCTGGACCCACAAATGTGCACCTGGGTTTTAGTTTCTCCAGACATTGTTTCCTTCCTCGGATAATTACCCTCCCCATCTATCAATACAGTCTATATAGTGCAAGGGAGGTAAGTCATGCTTTGTCACCCACGGAAGAGAGGTAACTCTCATCAAACCAGTATACCGTGTCATTCTCAAGGGTTACCCCCCGCCCGCTATCATCCCGCCCCCCCCCCCCCCCCCCCACACACACACACACACACACACACACTAACCCTGCCCCCTACTCCCCCTCCCTGCCTTCCAGATCATCGCGAATAATGTTTACGAAACGATCGCAGAATTTACAGATTTCTCTCCCCTGTTCAAAAAGGTATGACGCGCTCACTCATGAGGTATGCGTGCTTTGAACAGACGCTAAACTACTGTGGGTGTGAGAAGGGGAAACAAATCACGAAGAACACGTTGAACCAAATAAAAACTTGCCTTGCCTATACATCCAAATGTATGAGCTCACACTGTGATTTTTCTTATTATCCACATTGGAATAAGATTCGAGAGGTTTCTGAGAGAGGGGAGAGCAGAAACACCCGGGCGAAGCCGGGCCTGACTGCTACTTTTTCTATACATACATATAAATAAAAGAGAGTGTCTGTCTGTCTGTGTGTGTGTCTGTCTGTGGTCGCCATACCTCTGAGATGGCAAGAGGCAGGAACAAGATAGTGTGCACGTACACTCCCTGGGTGCCGCAGATGTGCACCTGGGTTTTAGTTTCTTGATTCATTGTTTCCTTTCTCAGATTATGGACCTCCCATTTATTGAATACAGCCTATATGGTGCAAGACCAGTTCAGTGCCTACTGTTCACCTGTAGCAAGCACATCATGCCAGTGATATTAGAGACTTGCTATTGCTCCTATGAGGGGAAGAAATGAAGAATGAAAAATTAACTGGACAGTTCCGGAAATTTCTAGAAGGTAAGGGAGATAACTCTTTTTTGTCATCATTTTCACGAGTTTTCATTCACAAGCACCTGGGAAATAAATCTCATGTTCCCCGGGGAATAAATCCCCGGTTACCATAGTTGCAGGAAGCCCTATTACATGGATAATCAAAAGCAAACCCAATAGAAACGCTCGAGGATTCTTCGGCTCTTTTCATTGGCGTTTCCCCAGACCTAAACAGACGACACTGCTTCGCCAAGTTCTAAATAAGAACTGGCAAACTGGCAAATGTAAACAAAAAACAAAACTACCTCATCAAAGGTCATACATTTATGCTTTATCGCAAACAAATGAAACCTATCGATATGTTTTATCTTCTCACAAAGTCATGGAGTGCGTGTATCTCTGTTTGGAGAAACACGAACGTCAAGTTTAAGTCAAACCAATTGACCCCTGACACACACACTTTGACCCGTGCACAAGACGTTGTATCGATAAACTAAGCGCAAATAAAAATAATAATAATAATAAAGCAAAGAACATAGCAACAAGAAATGAAGACATCTGACAAAGCCGAGCAAACAGAATGACAAGTCGAATGAAAAACAGAGAGGCAATGAGAAACAAGATCGCGATTATCTTTCCTTCGCGACACGACGCAAATCGTTTGTGTCCTTTGACCCAATTCGTGCAGTGCTGCACGATGCAAATCTTCTGTGACCTTTGACTCAACGTAGCTTCAATATTCGATTACTAATATTTACCACTGAAAACCGAGGGGTGGAATACCGAGAGGGGCAGAGTGGTAGGGCGATGGTGAAATGTAATGAAGAGACACGTGTAGCAATAAGAGAAAACCGATTCTGCAATAACTCAAACAAGAACAAAAAACCCAACACTGATCAATAATATGATCGTCTGCGTTGCAAGTGTGCAAGTGAAGGGTTGGGGGGGGGGGGGGTACCTTGATCATTAATTTGTGTGTGTCAGTGTTTGTGTTCATGGACTGATTGTGAGGGAGGGGGAGGGTGGGGTGGGGTGTGTTTCAGGTTTTGGTGAGGGTATGAAACGAGCAAAACAATACCCACACCACAAAATCTTGGAGGCAAAAACACTCGCCGTCGCATCATTTTGTCCGCACAATATTATATGCACCAACAACCGGAAAGAAAGGTGACAATGGAAAAATTAAGACTCATCTTTGCTTCCTGCGATGCCTTGCCCCCGACTCGAACGTCGCACGATAATCCACATAACAGATCTGTTGTGAGATGGTCAACGCTGACTGTGCAAGCAAATCACCTCGTTTGAAATACGACAATCCCATCGCTCCAATGCAATGGGCACTATCGTCTCAAAGGCGCTTACTGTTGGTTTCACACACCACTCTGTAGTCGGAACCTACAGAACTTCGCATCCTCAAACCTGACATACTTGTCTCAACATTATAAACTCAAATCACACACAGTAAGTTGCTTTCGCACGCCAGCTTTGAACAACGTGCTGGGGCCCCGAACATGCATTATAATAACAGAACTCGCGTTTCAAACCATGGCTCCCTGTGTTGATTTTTCACTTAATGTTGAACCACCAAAATGATGACAAAAACGATGTTTGATGGTTTGTTGCCAGACCAGCTTTTTTGTCGGTCCTCGGGGGGCGTATCGACTTTTGTTTCATATTTATTGACCGCGGCCTTCGGCCTTGGTCAATAAATATGAAACAAAAGACGATATGCTCCCCCTCGGACCGACAAAAAAACTGGTCTGTCAACAACCCATCAAACATCTTATATTGTCTGTGGTCGCCATACCTCTGAGATGGCAAGAGGCAGGAACAAGATAGTGTGCACGTACACTCCCTAGGTGCCGCAGATGTGCACCTGAGTTTTAGTTTCTTGATTCATTGTTTCCTTTCTCAGATTATGGACCTCCCATTTATTGAATACAGCCTATATGGTGCAAGACCAGTTCAGTGCCTACTGTTCACCTGTAGCAAGCACATCATGCCCGTGATATTAGAGACTCGCTATTGCTCCTATGAGGGGAAGTAATGAAGAATGAAAAATTAACTGGACAGTTCCGGAAATTTCTAGAAGGTAAGGGAGATAACTGTTCACCTGTAGCAAGCACATCATGCCAGTGATATTAGAGACTTGCTATTGCTCCTATGAGGGGAAGAAATAAAGAATGAAAAATTAACTGGACAGTTCCGGAAATTTCTAGAAGGTAAGGGAGATAACTCTTTTTGTCTGTGGTCGCCATACCTCTGAGATGGCAAGAGGCAGGAACAAGATAGTGTGCACGTACACTCCCTGGGTGCCGCAGATGTGCACCTGGGTTTTAGTTTCTTGATTCATTGTTTCCTTTCTCAGATTATGGACCTCTCATTTATTGAATACAGCCTATATGGTGCAAGACCAGTTCAGTGCCTACTGTTCACCTGTAGCAAGCACATCATGCCAGTGATATTAGAGACTCGCTATTGCTCCTAAGAGGGGAAGAAATGAAGAATGAAAAATTAACTGGACAGTTCCGGAAATTTCTAGAAGGTAAGGGAGATAACTCTTTTTTTGTATCCAAACAAAGGAGGTAAAGCTAATGATAATGGGATAGCGAGCGTCTTAAATTGCTACAGGGCTCCGCTTACTCTCGGGCGAAGCCGGGCTTAACTGCTAGTATCCATCTATCTATACATATAAATAAAAGAGAGTGTCTGTCTGTCTGTGTGTGTGTGTGTCTGTGGTCTGTGTCTATACTTTTTGGGCCAAAACTTTGCTTTTTTGGCCAAAACTGGCGTATTTGGCCAAAAAAATGAATATTGTCCATCAGCGCCAAGGGGTACTCAAAGATTTGGCCAAAAAATGAAGTTTTGGCCAAAACTATTTTTTTGGCCAAAATTTTCAATGCAAAAGTTTTGGCCAAAAAAATATTTGGCCAAATCTAAAACATTTGGCCAAAAAAGTGAAGATTTGGCCAAATGTTTTAGATTTGGCCAAATATTTTTTTGGCCAAAAGTGAGCACTTAAAAGTTTTGGCCAAAACATGTTTTTGGCCAAAAACACACTTTTTGGCCAATAATGTACGTTTTTGGCCAAAAAAGTGTGTTTTTGGCCAAAAAAGTGAATATTGTCCACCAGCGCCAAGCATATACATCAGTATGCACACCCCCCCTCCCTCAAGTGTAACAGTACAAAACACACCTACAGCTACAGATTCAGCAGTATGTACAACCCCCCCCCCCCCAGTGTCACTGTGCAGAACACACATACAGCTACAGATTCAGCAGTTAGTATGTACAACCCCCCCCCCCCCCCCCCCCAGTGTTACAATGCAATACACGTCTCACCTACAGCTACAGATACATCAGTATGTACACCCCCCCCCCCCCAAGTGTAACAGTGCAAACCACACTTACAGCTACAGATTCAGCAGTATGTACTCCACCCCCCCCCCCCCCCATTGTAACAGTGCAAAAATCACTAACAGCTACAGCAATATGTACCCCCCCTCCCCCTACAGCTACAGATGTATGTTACCCCCCCCCCCCCTGTAACAGGACAATACACACTTACATCTACAGCAGTATGTACACCCCCCCCCCCCACACTGTAACAAGACAAAACACACCTACATCTATATTTACAGCAGTATGTACAACACCCCCCTCCCCCACTGTAACAGGACAAAACACACCTACATCTACATATACAGAATAAGATACAGCAGTATGTACTCCCCCCCCCCCCCCCTCACTGTAACAGCAAAACTAACATTGAGAGCAAAAAAAACCGAAATCACTTACTCGCTCCATCCGTCGCTTGTCCTCGAATTGACGTCTGAATCTGATTGTCATTGCCAAGAGCCTGACTCACTGGCTACACAACTATTCTCACCGCCACCACGTGGCACTGGGACCAGCACTCAGATTGAGATCCCGAGGCGACATTCGTCTCGGATAACATATCATCAATGTGCTGTCCAACATTCCCAAGAATGTCTCTTCTTTCGATATTAACTTGAACTAAGAAAACAAATAAAATTCGCTCACGCGGGAAAGCAGCAGCCATTTTCACACTCAATCTTGTTTACCGTAAGGAAAGCTATTTGAATATTTCAAGTAAATGATGGCGTATTTTTAAAATGTAAAACTCATGATTTGAGCTCATGCTGTATTTGCTTGCAAATATGCAAATAAAACTTACAATTAATTATCCTACTCCTATGTGAAAAAGTCAACAAATATGAATAATTTAGTTTCGCATTTGCATGGTCAGTCTCATAATGTCACGCCGTTGCTGGACCGATGCTTGAACAGGGGACGTAACAAATGTTAAAATAATGATCATCAATTTGTTATCTCCCGTAACTCTGCATATTTTTATCGACAGCAACATTGCGTCGGGCCGATGTCGGGGTTTATTACGTACATTTGCCGAGTTTTACACACAGTCAAAACGGTATCGGCGCGACAACGGACGACGACACACGACATATGACGACGTCACCCGACTGAAATCGTCAGTCGGCCGACGAAAGCTTGCTAGCTGGGCGTATGCGTGCTTTGATCAGACGGTAACTTAAGTGGGCGTGAGAAGGGGTCCAAAAATCACGAAGAACACGTTGAACGAAATAGAAACTTGCCTTGCCTATAAATCCAAATGTATGAGCTCACATTTTCATTTTCCTTATCAAGAATACAATGTAGATTGTAGAGGTTTGTGAGAGAGGGGAGATCAGAAACACACGGGGAAGCCGGGCCTGAGTGCTGGTTAAAGCACACTTCACCTTCACGATCACCTTTTGGATTCAATATTTATTTTACACGGATCACGTGACAGCCGCTCAAATAAGGGTATTCTCAAACTCGACCAGACAAAAACGGAAGGGCCGAATATAAAATCGACAAAAAAATCACAAATGCCACAAGTTTGCAACTTTGACACACGAGCTCGAGAAGAAAGTCAAACCAATGATCTACCCTGAACAGATCTGTTTGTTTCGCTTCCTTGCGTATTTCGCGTGCTATGCTATTCCTATTAATGCAGGATTTGATCACAAGAGCGGTCAAAAAGGGGACGTGTTTCGTCCATTTGCGCTAATGTCAAAAAGCGCTACATTTTAGCAATGACCCGGTGGATTGCTTTGAAACTTTCAGAATATTTTACTAACATGCGTGTGTGTGTGTGTGTGTGTGTGTGTGTGTGTGTGTGTGTGTGTGTGTGTGTGTGTGTGTGTGTGTGTGTGTGTGTGTGTGTGTGTGTGTGTTAGTGTGTGTGTGTGTGTGTGTGTGTGTGTGTTAGTGTGTGTGTGTGTGTGTGTGTGTGTGTGTGTGTGTGTGTGTGTGTGTGTGTGTGTGTGTGATCCGATGCCAAATGCAAGAGACGTGTGCACAAGTCCGTGTCCATGATTCTAAAACTTGTTGATTCAAGTCTAGTCTGGATAATGCCGACTATGTTATAAATGTGATATCTGATCCGATGCCTATTGTATGAGACGTGTGCACCAGTCCGTGTCCATGGCTCCAAAACTGGTTGATACAAATCTAGTCTGGATAATGCCGACTATTTCATAAATGTGTATTCTGATCCGATTTCTCTCTAATGTACGAGACGTGTGAACCAGTCCATGTCCATCGTTACCACACATTTTGACCACAATCTATCTGATGCCCCATACCCACTTTACAACTGACAAATGGCGTGACTGGATGACGGAGCCAGCTGGACATGCAACGAAAGAAGGGACGCGTTAATTCTGTTCTCGGATACCATTGGCCATTCTTCAACCTGTTCAGCGGGGAGTGGTCAGCTGTTAGTACATTGGCCATTCTTCAACCTGTTCAGCGGGGAGTGATCAGCTGTTAGTACATTGGCCATTCTTCAACCTGTTCAGCGGGGAGTGGTCAGCTGTTAGTACATTGGCCATTCTTCAACCTGTTCAGCGGGGAGTGATCAGCTGTTAGTACATTGGCCATTCTTCAACCTGTTCAGCGGGGAGTGATCAGCTGTTAGTACATTGGCCATTCTTCAACCTGTTCAAGGGGGAATGGTCAGCTGTTAGTACATTGGTCATTCGTCAACCTGTTCAGCGGGGAGTGGTCAGCTGTTAGTACATGGGCCATTCTTCAACCTGTTCAGCGGGGAGTGGTCAGCTGTTAGTACATTGGCCATTCTTCAACCTGTTCAGCGGGGAGTGATCAGCTGTTAGTACATTGGCCATTCTTCAACCTGTTCAGCGGGGAGTGGTCAGCTGTTAGTACATTGGCCATTCTTCAACCTGTTCAGCGGGGAGTGGTCAGCTGTTAGTACATTGGCCATTGTTCAACCTGTTCAGCGGGGAGTGGTCAGCTGTTAGTACATTGGTCATTCGTCAACCTGTTCAGCGGGGAGTGGTCAGCTGTTAGTACATTGGCCATTCTTGAACCTGTTCAGCGGGGAGTGGGCAGCTGTTAGTACCGTAAACTACTTTGTAAGCGCCCAGTGTCAAGTCAAAATCTGTGTGTATTACCTAGTAAACGTCATTGGATCACCAGAGCCTGCAAACTATTTGTATTTGATGGGGTTTTTTGCTCTTGTTTCTCTCTTAGTAGACTAATTCTAATAATAGCTCTGCTAAGCTTGTACAGGCCGCCAAAGACTGAACACCCTTGTAGACACTGGAACAAACACTGGAAAACATTCCGTCTTCCACAACTCTCACAAACCCGACACAGATATTTCTCAACACCGTCTACAGGGGCGGATTATTATGGTGGTGGTCACAGGGGTTCCGGACCCACCCCCCCTACCCCCCCAACCCACCCCCCCCCCCCCCGGCTGTCAAAAAAATATTTAATACTAACTTTAAAAGAAATAATAAGTGGCTGTTGACACCAGTTGATCATGTTTAAAATCAAGGATAAGCCATAAATTGTTCATAGAATAGCTAAAACTCTTCAGCTCCGCCCCCAGACCCCCCAACGCCTTGCCCCTGTACCCCACAGGTGTGTGTGTGCGTGTGTGTGTGTGAGTGTATATGCGTATGTGTGTGTGTGTGTGTGGGGGGGGGTGTGTGTGTGGGTGTGGGTGTGTATGTGTGTGTGTGTGTGTGTGTGTGTGTGTGTGTGTGTGTGTGTGTGTGTGTCTGTGTGTGTGTGTCTGTGTGTATCAGTGTGTGTCTCTGTGTGTGTCAGTGTGTGTGTGTGTGTGTGTGTGTGTGCGTCTGTCTGTGTGTGTGTCTGTCTGTGTGTGTATGAACGATGCTGGAGGGGTCAGGTGGATATGACTCATCCAGTGCTTGGAATTGTGAAGAGTGGAACAAAATAACAGAAAACAAGAATGCCATCAATTGACCGCGCAGACAAAAGGTCAATGTTTCTCATGCTGGCACAGTGTTGCTCACCTGCAACCTAACCCTTTGATATTCAAAGCGTCCTTTTGACTCGGTACAAAAGTTCACAAGAAACTTAAAGCTCTGAATTTAATTTCCAACTACTTGAATCCAGAAAGAATGCTCCATATGCTGCCACATAGCGAATGTTGCTGAGTTGGCACGACAGTTTAATCCAAGCGACCTTCCGATCTGGTACAAAAGTTCAACAATGATTTTAATTAAACGGGGTGTTGCGGGTAGCTTTGTTTCCTCCTTGGGGATGAAGCTACCAGGGGAAGGGATTGTGTTGGAGGTGCGGGTAGAGGGGTAGTGCTCCCCCTTGGACCTCCCTAGTCTAGGACCCTGGGTCTTCGCGAGGTGGCCATTGTGGCGTAATCCCCCCGGACTAGCATAACGTTTCCCTATCCCAAGACCGACCGTGCGTGGTCTATGACCACATCCTCTACGAGGTGACCCTATCAACTAGGCAGCGAAAGCCCCTAGGCGAAACACGGCGGATCTAGAGGAGAGAACCTCGATAAAAAATTTGAGCTGCCATGAAGACGGAGCATGTTGGCTGAGGACAGCGGGCAGACCTTCTGTGCCGACACCCATCTACAGGAGAAAACCAGGCATGCACGCATCAAACCCAACATGGCCAATTAAACACCTTTTGACCCCAGCCTTCAAAAGAACGTTTCATATTTGTGCACCTACCAAACGTTACCTATCTTTTAAAGCTTATTCAATCCAACAGTCCTTCAGAATTTATTTTACAAAAGAATAAAAAACGAAAACAGCAACAGAAAACCCGCTGAATTTCATTATCGGTCACTCGACCTTAGACACAACGGTGCATATACCCCGGCTAGCGAATGTTGAAGAATGTTCTAATCCAACCGCCCTTTGGACTCATTCCAAAAGTTCAACACAAATTCCACATGTTGGTTTTAATTATCAATCACTTGACCAGACCGGGAACCCGTGCTTCGCACTTGAGTATTCTCAACACAACCTGGAGTATTCTCAACCAAACCTGGTGTATTCTCAACCAAACCTGGAGTATTCTCAACCAAACCTGGTGTATTCTCAACCAAACCTGGAGTATTCTCAACCAAACCTGGTGTATTCTCAACCAAACCTGGTGTATTTTCACACAAAAATGAGAGTTCTCCACACAGGATTTGAACTACCATGATGTGAACTACCATGATTTGAACTACCATGATTTGAACTACCATGATGTGAACTACCATGATTTGAACTACCATGATTTGAACTACCATGATTTGAACTACCATGATTTGAACTACCATGATGTGAACTACCATGATTTGAACTACCATGATGTGAACTACCATGATTTGAACTACCATGATTTGAATTACCATGATGTGAACTACCATGATTTGAACTACCATGATGTGAACTACCATGATTTGAACTACCATGGTGTGAACTACCATGATTTGAACTACCATGATGTGAACTACCATGATGTGAACTACCATGATGTGAACTACCATGATGTGAACTACCATGATGTGAACTACCATGATGTGAACTACCATGATGTGAACTACCATGATGTGAACTACCATGATTTGAACTACCATGGTGTGAACTACCATGATTTGAACTACCATGATTTGAACTACCATGATTTGAACTACCATGATGTGAACTACCATGATTTGAACTACCATGATTTGAACTACCATGATGTGAACTACCATGATTTGAACTACCATGATTTGAACTACCATGATTTGAACTACCATGATGTGAACTACCATGATTTGAACTACCATGATTTGAACTACCATGATGTGAACTACCATGATGTGAACTACCATGATTTGAACTACCATGATTTGAACTACCATGATGTGAACTACCATGATTTGAACTACCATGATTTGAACTACCATGATTTGAACTACCATGATTTGAACTACCATGATGTGAACTACCATGATTTGAACTACCATGATTTGAACTACCATGATGTGAACTACCATGATTTGAACTACCATGATTTGAACTACCATGATGTGAACTACCATGATTTGAACTACCATGATTTGAACTACCATGATTTGAACTACCATGATTTGAACTACCATGATTTGAACTACCATGATGTGAACTACCATGATTTGAACTACCATGATTTGAACTACCATGATTTGAACTACCATGATTTGAACTACCATGATGTGAACTACCATGATTTGAACTACCATGATTTGAACTACCATGATGTGAACTACCATGATTTGAACTACCATGATTTGAACTACCATGATGTGAACTACCATGATTTGAACTACCATGATTTGAACTACCATGATTTGAACTACCATGATTTGAACTACCATGATGTGAACTACCATGATGTGAACTACCATGATGTGAACTACCATGATTCAAACATGTTTCACACGAGTCCCTGGCGCTGTCCACTAAGTTTACCAATCATTATGTTTAAAACACATCCTTCTTTCAGTGTTTACTGACACAAACTGTTATCATGTGTCAAAATCCTGGATCGGCTTCGGGATGACCTGGTGAATAGAAGTAGTCTAGAATTTGTTCTCGTCGTATTTTGTTTTAACACTGACCCTACTGCTTGTATTCTAGACAATCATGCGTACACAATACGGCGACATCGTTTCCAGGTCTGCCTGACCATTGACAGAACGTTTCATATTCTCCAGCCTATCGAATGTTGACAACCTTTCAAGAATATTCTAATCGGACCGCTTTTCTAACTTGAAACAAAACTGCCATACACAAATACAATGTTGAGTTTATGATTATTATTCTCTCTACAATAAACATAACGTGTTATATTCCCTCGTCTACTGATAGTTGCTTACCCTTCAAGAATGTTTTAATCACCCCCCCTCCTTCACCCCCCCCTTCACCCCCCCCCCTTCACCCCCCCCCCTTCACCCCCCCCCCCCCCCCCCCCCGCCTGCCAGTATTGACTCGTTGCAAAGGTTCTACCAAAAACGTACAACTCTGAATTTATTTTACAAATTAATTGACCTCAGAAAGGATGGTCAGCTTTCAAGAATTAGTGAATTAAAACCATCTTATGCATTTGAAACTTCAAAAATGATTTAATCCGCTGAAATTGTTAACCAACCATTTGACCATACAACGAGTTTCATGTTTACCCACAAATCAAATTTTGCTCATCTTTGAAGAATGTTTGAATCATATAGACTGCTGACTCGGTGTTAAGGCAGTAGTGTGCCCCGTTAACAGTGATACGCTTTGTCAGCTGACTTGTTTTTGCCTTAAAAAGTGATATTTGAATACCAATAATGGGTCAACATTGAACGTTTTGTGACGTTTTTTGACAAAACATGTGGAGTGTGGGACAGATTCATCTTCGAGACAAATAAAGATGAAACTTTGTAGTGTGTTTTATTTTATGTTAAAAAGGTCCCTAGATGCAACAACAAAGCAACTTCTTCAAATTTTCAAACAGATTTTATTGTCTGGATATTATAGGCACAACACACATTTTAGAAAGAGGCAAGTTTTTGTACTTTGACAGAATTTCTAAAATCATTCCTTGGTAATTCTCCAAATGTCTCTCTTTTCAAAGACTCCGATTCTGCTGAACATAAAAAAACAAGCAAGAAGATTGGAAAGTTACTTTAGAAGACGAATATGTCCAAATGACGGCACTGATATTCACAACATGTATCTGAGAAGACAGCGTCACACGTTTTCAAAACGGTGTCACATCTTAATGAATTACTTTGAAAATGATAATTGTATTGCGAGAAAGAGCCGATTATGTGAAAACTCGCGCGCATACTACACCAGAGGCATTTGAAACCACGAATTTTGACAGCAACATAGCGTTGCGCTCGGATAAAACCAGGACAAGAACAAGAACAAGAACAAATCTTTAATTGTCTAAGGCCACAGCCCCTTACAATAGTGGTTAGAATAATAGTATCTGCACAGTTATACATTATAGTCACGCATAAAATTCAACAAATACATTAAAGCCAGGACATTTAGTAGTTTGTTAGTGATTGGAGTATGTTTAGCAAGTATTGTATTCTGTAAGATAATAATCACATCTTACATTCAAGGTCAAAGCAGAAGAAACGTCAACTATTTCGTCAAATTTACTGAAAGTAATGCCTATTTGCTCGACTGCTGTAATCTTCAAAAGCAGTAATTGTGCAATAATATGGCTATAACAAAAGAGTTCACGGTGGTTTTTCAGTAATATAGTCAGCATTACCTCCAACCATACTGCCGAGCCTGTCAGTCTGTATTAAAGCCCAAATTCAAAATATTGTCCTTCAGTAGGGGTGCCACCAGTAAGAAAATTAAATTGCATGAGCATCCCTGGAAAAATTAAAACATAAACTGTCATGTTAAAGTCCTAATTCAGCGGCCTTTCTCTTATTATAAAGTGTGTATAAAACTAACCAAGATTCCCTTTAGCGCAATATGCCAAAATAGATGATAACACTAAAATGTCAGCGCATGTCTTGAGAAAAGCCCAGTTAAAACAATGGTCAATCCAAACACAGGAACACAAATACGTTCTTTGATATTGTTGGTGTCTATTAAACCACTGGAACCCAACAGACTATATATATATATATATCATCAATCGAATCAAATTATGCACAGCTGTCCTTACTTCCCTAAGTGTGACACTGACATTCGGACAAGTTGTCGGAGCCCCGATCTCTCTTGCGGTCATTGTTGAACTGAGAATAGGGTAGACGAGCTACAGTTATATTATTTGATTGTGTAAGTAACAAAAATAGTCTTCTTTCATTTTATATCAAACATCTCTGTGTTTTTCATTTGACAGATACTGCAAGTGAAATACGAATTGTCAATAATGTGTTGACAACCTGTATTCATTTTGAGCTTTACATGTGTGAAACCTTTTTGTTTGTTTTAGTTTTAGAAAGTTACAAAACAAATGTACACACGCATCAGTGTCGCGGACAGAACCACTTTTTTGTCAAGATTTAAAATGTTAAATCTGATGCATTTGTATTTATTTCATTTTACTTTTGTTTAAAACTTTCATTTACAAATGCTAATTAGAAAAGAGACAACGAACGTTTCGCAAATTAAAAGATGTATATCTTGTCTGATTAAGCGCCAACGAAATACGTACTTGGACATTAAAACAAATCCCAGAGTCCTAATCCTGAAAATATTAACAAGAAGCAAACAGTAACAAAACAATATATAAAAAAATTAAAAAAAGAGAGACAGAAAAAGTATGCACTTGCGCTGGTGTGGTTAATGTTGTTGTTGTTTGTGTCTGTGTTGTTGATGGTGTTGTTGTGGTGGTTGTACTGGTGGTTATGCTGGTGGTTGTGTATGTTGGTGGATGACATCTTTAACATCACGTTCTACTGCGTGCCATCGACTGTTGGTTGAGCTTGTGAACTTTTCACCTGGTACTTGTGAAATAACAAAAAAGTTTGAGTGATGACTATATAAGACGTTGTTGCTAATGCCTGTCACACGCAGAAGCCTCGGACATCCAACGCCACACTCGTTTTAATCTGACAGAGATCGTCGCGTTTCTCAGGTACAGGTCTGCTTTCTGTCTGGAAATGGTTCGCTGTTGTTGCCTTGCCGTTGGTGCTGTTGTGTTGCGGTCGTTTTTTTAATGTGCATAATTATGGTGCAGTCTTTTGTTTGTCTTGATGCGACATGCACCACCACTGCAATTTCTCCATGTGAGATAATACATATAATAATAATTTGATTTGATTTAATTTGATTTGATTTGTGTATATGGTTTCATGTGTGTCTGTGTGTGTGTGTTTAATTGCGTGAGTGTGTGTATGAGAATGTGAGAGAGAGAGAGAGAGAGAGAGAGAGAGAGAGAGAGAGAGAGAGAGAGAGAGAGAGAGAGAGAGAGAGAGAGAGAGAGAGAGAGAGAGAGAGAGAGAGAGAGAGAGAGAGAGAGAGAGAGAGAGAGAGAGAGAGAGAAACCCGTCGATTGAATCCTGTCTCCGTTGTCTGTTTCAGAATGAAGTTCATGGTGTGCCTGCTTTTCCTGCTGTCAGCAATGCTGGCCAGTGGTAAGAAACTCCTCTACATATTTAACAAAACCTATAATTTTACAAATATTGATTTTTCTCTAAGATTTGCTTTTGTGTCTTTTTTAATGTACACTCCTCCTCCTCCTCCTTCTTCTTTTTCCCTTTTATGTTCTTAACATGATTTATTTCCCCACGTTCCTGTGTACGATTGTGTACAAGGTGACGCACCAACAAAATAATGCAACCCTAAAACATGGTAATGACTGTTGACCGAATCACTTCATTATTGGGTGACAAACGTCAGCCTATGAATGATCGTTCCACAAAGTTTCTTTTTTTTCTTTTTTTTTTTTTTCTTTTTACAAATTACCAATTACAGTACTAGTTTCCAGCACAGCATCATACAGCACATATATATATATATGAATTTACATTAACAGCACTATACTACTAGTTACCATATTCTTATACACAGTTCAATTTTACTAGAAATTTCGAAGTCGAGCTTGGTTCTGAAATAGGATCTTCATGTTAGTTTTTGGATTTCCGTACTTAAACTGGCTTATGCACATTTTCGATATCAATATTAGGTGATTAATTATGAAGGTTTTCTCTCTGGGGATATCACGTGTGAAATACCCCAAAAGAGCCTCTTCGCAGCTTAACTTTATATTTGTGCCTGTACATTTAAATATGTGCCCTTGACATTCCTGCCATATGGGTTGCACTGCTCTACACTGCCAAAAAAAGTGCTCGATGAAGTCGGTTTCGTTACAATACTGACAAAGATTTGTTTGACGAATTCCCATCTTATGTAGCAAAATATTGGTGGGATATATATTGTGTAAAATTTTCCAATGCAATAGACGAAGACGGGTTTCTGTCGAGCATTCGTTAGCTAATTTCCAGTGTTTATCTTCTAATGTAATATTTAATTTGTTCGACCAAAATCCAGCTGAGCTTGGCTCCTTTATCTCATAATTTAACATCTTTAGGCGAATTTGGTGTGGAGATAATTGTATAAATGGCATATGATCAGAACGGGCCTGACCCGTATCACGCAATAATAGAGCTTTAATGGCAGTCTGTATTGCATTATATTCAAATAGGCGAGACTGTTTATATCCAGTTCGTTCACATATTTCCTCAAAAGAGCACATGTCGTTATCGTTAAAAACATCTTTAACAACGCATATTTTAGCCTTTATCCAGTCATTCATGTATAGCGTTTGCTTCCTGTACCTTATATTTGTATTATTCCATAAGGTTTGATTGCGTACACTTATCTGCTGTTCATTACTGCTTATTTCTTTGATCTTGTGTTTATTGTTTAGCCAGGTGATTAAAGCTTGTTTCCAGAATAATTGCTTTATGGCACCTAGTCCTTTAAAATTTTCTGCACTCACATTTGAGCGCAGACAGCATAAGCGTTCGCCCAGATTCAAAAAGGATGCTAATGGAATCTGTTGCCACTTTGCGTTACTTCCGTCCAGCAGCCTCATAATCCATGAAATTAGAAAAGATGTTTGTACATCTTTGACATTAATCATTTTCAGACCTCCAAGATTTGTCTCTTGGCACATTACTTTTCTATTAACTTTTTCATAAGCTCTTTTGTTTGAATATTTTTTCTTCCAGATAAATCGGAATAGAGATGAATTTAGCTTATTGAGGAAGTTTTCTGTGGCACATAGAGATTGCAGTACGTAAGTAAACTGTGACAACATTAATGTTTTGACAATACAAATTTTCCCCATTATACTTGGGTTTCTTTACGACCATGTTGCTATTAATGATTTTACTTTATGTAGTTTAGGTTCCCAGTTTTCTTCTATGTTGGAGGCTGGGACAGAGTTGTTGAAATGAATTCCTAAGATTTTGATTTGTTTTTTCCAAATAATATTACATGATCGGTCAGCAGAAAATTTATTTATACCAAGCCACATTGCTTCTGTCTTTTGATCATTCATTGCTAACCCTGAAAATTTTGAAAACTGAGTTATAAGATGTAATACGTTTCTTAGGTCTTTCTCATCTTGTAGGAAGAAACTAATGTCGTCAGCATACATAAGTAGTTTAAGAATTTCACCATGTCTATCAGAATTCCTTGGCAGTTTAATCCCTTTAACATCTTGATCTGCACGGATTTTGATTGCTAACACTTCGAGGGCCAGAACAAAGGCTAATGGCGAAAATGAACATCCTTGTCTTATTCCAGCATCACATGGGAATGGACTCGAGATCCATCCCATGTAATTAATACTACTCTCTGTATTTTTTGTTAAAGTATCGACCCACCTAATAAAATGTTTACCAAATCCGAACTTTTGGAACGCCCAGAGCATATATTCTTTAGATATCGTGTCAAAAGCAGCTCTGTAGTCCAGCGCCATTAAAATACCTGGTTGATTACTGTTATTCATATATTCAATGACGTCATCAATCATTCTAATAACAGTGCTGGAATTTCTTTTTTTTTTAAACCCAACTTGATCTTCACTTATTAAGTAATTGACGACTTGATTTAATCTGTTTGCAAGGCATTTCGCTAATAGTTTATAGTCGGTGTTCGTTACAGATATAGGACGCCAGTTATTTAGGTGCTCTCGTTTCAACCCCTTTCCTTTGTGTATCAGTGTGATTGCTGCTCGCTTCTGGGATACAGATAGTTCCCCTTTTTCAAAGGCTGACCAAAAAGAGGATAATAATATTTTGTTTATATTACTCCAAAAGAACTTTATGAAATTGGTTGTTATTCCATCCAATCCTGGAGCAGAATTACTTCGCATTCCCTTAAGTGCAATAAGGAGTTCTTTTTCTGTAATTTCTTGATCAATACTGCCCTTTTGCTCCTCTGATAATTTTGGGATGTCAGTGTTTTTTAAAAATTCGTCCCCAAGAAAGTTATTAAAATTGGTGTTTTTTGTGTATCTGTTAGTAAAGAAATATAGGTTACACACTCCGAGTTCTGAATATCGTGCATATTTTCCCTAGGGTCGATTTTCAGGTATTACCGAGCCTCTGGCGAGGTAATACCTGTAAATCGACCCGAGGGAAAATATGCACGATATTCAGGACGAGGTGTGTAAGCTTTTTATCCCATTACTCCGACGTTTTCATTAAAAAACCTAACTTTTTGACACAAACTTTGCGAGTGCCTGTTTACTGCTCATCAAACCTTCTGCCACCGAAAATCGTGTCATGATATTCATGTGCGAAACGAGTCCCCTTTTGTCTTTTTGTTTCCAGGATTTGAATGCATTTGATACTGTGCAGTTACCGGCTGGTTTCAGTCGGTTACCCGAGCTGGCATTCGTCACAACTGCGAAAGACCGCATTCTGATAATCTTCGCTTCACAGCTCTAGCGACGGGAGAGAATGATACCCGAAGGGAAGTAACTCATTTTGGACCTGAGTTCAGCGGGATTCGAAAGACCGCGTGTGTGATTTTACAAGCGATGAAGATGATTGCTGAGTTTGTGCTTATTCGAGCCTTTGTGCTTCAGTGTTCAAATTTGTATTACCTACTTCTTCAATCGTCACTTACTGATTTAGGTGAGCCTAACTTTGATGTCTGTCGTTGTCTTAGGCGAGGTATCTGTCTGGGGGAAAACGGCGCACCACTGTCGAGTTGTTTTTATGCGGCAACGCATGTAGCCTAGTGGTCTCTGTATGTCCAAGATCCGACCTGCTTCGCCACCTTTTATTCTAACAGTATCACCAACTTTGAAAATGGCAATTTCCATGCTGGTCAACTTGAGCCGAAGATACTACATGTATAGCAAACGACAGATCCTGCAGCAGAGGGTGCGTATCGCTAGCGCTAGCGAGACGCACCGGCAGCAGACGATAGATCTGTAGCAGACGACTGATGAGACAGCCTTGTTCTGTTGAACCATATTTAGCAATCAATGCTCTAAAAGCGATACCAAATGAACAAAACTATAAGCATACTGTTTTAGTGTAAGTTTTATTTTGTCGCTCAAGATTTTGAATCAGGATGCTCTTGGGATTGATCTAAGCGGTTGCCCATGAAGCGTACCTCGTTACGACAACTTTACTAGAGTTGTTCGCCTTGAATCACTGTGTGTCTCTGTCGCTCTCTCTCGTGCTCTCTGTCTCTCTCTCAGTGTCACCACGTCGGACAACTCATAATCTTCACTCAGCTCTATTCACCCAAACAGATTATGTACATTCTTTGTTGTTTTCTTTATTTCTTCAATGATAATGTTTGTAGATCGTTAGCCAAACGTCAGTTCGACTTTTATACCGCAAAATATCTCAATCGTTTTGCCGCTGAAAAAAAAAATAGTCCTGAGTTAACGATAAATATGCAGATGACCTCTATAAATTATTCAGTTGTACTCTGAGACCAAAGACAAAGACCAATGACAGGTGAGTTCTTTTTCTGTAATTTCTTGATCAATACTGCCCTTTTGCTCCTCTGATAATTTTGGGATGTCAGTGTTTTTTAAAAATTCGTCCCCAAGAAAGTTATTAAAATTGGTGTTTTTTGTGTATCTGTTAGTAAAGAAGCGGGTTTGTTCCTTTAATATTTCAGACTGACTTGTAATAAATTCATTCTCTGTTATTTCTATTCTATCTAGTATCTTATTTTTTGCGTGAGCTTTCTCTAAGTTTAGGAAATAACGCGTGTTTTTCTCACCCTCCTCAATGAATTTTATCCTAGATCTAATTTGTGCCCCTTTAGCTTCTTGTATTGTAAATAGTTCTAGCTCCTGCTTGATGTGCTCTCGCTTAGTCACCATTCTGGCGTTACTGAGGTCCAGAGCCAAAAGTCTGTCCGTTTCATTTAACTGCTGTTGTAAAAGGGTGTGTTTGTTTATACTGAGAGTTTTCTTTTCTCTAGAATACGATATACACATCTCTCTTATTTTTATTTTACATATATCCCATCTTATTTGTGCATCTTCATTACTTGATTCTTCTTCATATTTTTTAAGAAATATATTGATGTTGTCAACTAATGCTTTATCGTGCAGTAGGCTATCATTAAACTTCCAGTATGAGGCAAAAAAAAATTGTCTGTTTAGGGTAACCCGACCGACCCTATCGATTTGGCGCCGACCCAAAAACTTTTTTTTGATTTCAAAAAAAAAAAAAGAAAAAAAAGGTAAAAATGCTAAAAAAAGACATTTGGCGTTTCTTTCTCTCCCTTTCTCTCTGTTTTATTTATACGTTAGTTTTGAAACATGTATTCATCAAATATAAGAAGTGAATGTTCAGCCAACATAGCATTTACAACAACAACAAAAAAACAACAAAAAAAACTTTACCTACCTACCGACCCTACTTTTTTTGGTCATGTTACCCTAAACAGACAATTTTTTTTGGCCTGATGGACCACGCAACACGTGCGTTACTTTGTAGGTCAAGATGACCTGTCGGTGATCTGAATGAGCCACTGACTGTATAATACAATCGCTGGCGTGGTCGACCACTCCACTAGAGGCTAAAATGTAATCAAGTCTTCTTGCTATAAATGGGTTCTTGCGACTCCACGTAAATTCTTTGCAATCTGGGTTAAAGAGTCTCCACATATCATCCAGCTGACAGTCACTCAAAAAACGTTTAAAATGGTCTATAGCTTTCTGTGCATGATCATCACCACAAATTACATCAAGTGAATTTGACAGAACACAATTGAAATCTCCACATACAATAACGTCATCTGTTTCAATCGTTTCAATGTGGGTACTTAATTTTTTAAGAAAAGGTTCTTTCTCATTCACTATTGTTGGGGAATACACATTGATTACATACAGTTTCTTATCATCTATCTGAATTTCTACACCTAACATTCGGTCTGTTTTAAACACACATTTTACATCATGTTGAAAGTTCTTATTCACTAAAACTAGCTGACCCATACTGTGGTTGGAGACAGTGGAATAAAACATCTTCCCTCCCCATTCTTTTTCCCATAGTTCCTTAACGTCGTCAGTAATATAAGACTCTTGTACGCATATTATATCTCTTTTTTCTTTCTTTTTGTTATTGAAAAACGTTTTTCTTTTTATCGCATTTCTCAATCCGTGTATGTTAACAGAACATATTTTGTTAGTATCCATATTAATTCATATTAATCAATCAAAAGTTACATATATATGGTAAAATCGGTGTGAGTACTCGTAAGTCCGTGGGGCAGGCCAGTCCGTTAACCGCAAGTAACCATGGATGAGACAAAATCAGGTCTCGGTCTCCTCAGTCACGCTCACTGCTTGGTTGTCCGTGTCGGTCGTCTCGTTCTCGGTCTCACGTGCGATCCGTGTCGCCCCACTCAGGGGAAGGGATTCCCCTCCTGTCTCAACGCGGGCGGACTTGGACGAGTCCATGTCTGTCTCTGGTGAGGGGTGCTGACGCTTGTTTGGGGGACATGAGCGTGATCTGACTTGTGAAAGAAATGATTGTTTAAGTGAGTTCCTTGCGCGTCTGGTCGGGGTGGAGGGGGGTGTAGAGGGGGTAACAGGAGGGGGGTGTAGAGGGGGTAACAGGTGGGGGGTGTAGAGGGGGTAACAGGTGGGGGCATGGTGTTACTGAACAGAGGCCAGGTGGGCCAGGTTCCACAAAGTTTTCTTTTTTTTTTAGATCAAAGGGGTTGACTTTTGTTTAATTTAAAAACAATTTTCCAAATTCGGCGATCGACTCAACAGAACGAGGTTTGACATTGAGCGGTAGCACAACTTACCCGAGTTAAACTTCCAGACTCTTATCTTTTGAATAAGCTGAGTAAGACAAGAATCTTCTCAAATCGAAGGAAGGGGTGCATAGATACGCTGCCTGGCTTTGTTAGCGCACTCCATGTGTGCGATAACAGTTTTAAGCACATTGTCATTAGCCAATCAACTGTTTTACATCAGTCATGTGACGCCAGTAATTACTGACAATTTTTATTATTTAAGTTATTGAGACATCACAGTTCGCCAAGAGCAAATTAAGAACATGAATTATTGAACAAAGCACCTCGGAACAAGTACTTACTGACAAGTATAATTATGATCATTATCATTATTATTATTTAAGTTATTGAGGCATTACAGTGTGCCAAGAGATTTATAGACGATAAAATAAATTAATGAATGAAACGCGTAGAATTGAGTTCGATAATTCTTTTTGAGATTTGCTCTATAAATCTCTTAGCGCACTGTGATTGTTTCAATAACGATATTGTCAGTAACCACAAGATATTAGAACGTTTGATCAGGCACACATTTTCTGCAGGCGTTTGGATAACGTAGTGAGTGGGTCAACTTAGATCTACTTTTCTTGTATCTGCTGGCGTTTGCAATGCATTTCACTTGCAGACACAACGCTTACCTTAATGTCATATCTTGGGTAAATACTTGTGTTTCTGTAAACTAGAACGTGGAATATTTGGCTCACGTAAGTGTAGCCTATGCGATGCTAACTTCTGTCTGTCTGTGCGTGCGTGCGTGCGTGCGTGCGTGCGTGCGTGCGTGCGTATGTATGTCTGTGGTAGAAACTTTAACATTTGACTGAACACCGAAATACTAATTTTACCTGGTTATTATTCAAGCAACAGCTTCAAAGTATTGAAGCAATGATCAACATTTCGTCGGCACGTATGTAGTTAAAGTGTGTATCTAAAGAAAACGGGTGGTGGGGGGTTTTCGGGGGGTAAAAACAGCTGACTGGTTTGTGTCGTGTGTGGTATGTAGACCAGATCAGGGGTCAAGGTTAGGTCAGATCGCGTGAAGGATTGTGGTATATATACAGTTTTCACCGAGCTGCAGTTCGCCGATTCGGAGAAGACGACTCATGATTTCAAATTGTTCGGTTTCGTAGCTCCAGAAAAATAGATAAAGAAGATACCAAAGGAGATTTCCTAAAGGTTAATCTGCACAGCGTGTTTCCAGTGTCTGCGCGAGGAAGCGCTGTCGAAAGCGCAGTGTCGTTCTGGCAGTCGTGTCCCCGTAAGTAGGCTACAGACAGTCAGATCTAGATCTAGTGTCTCGCACTCTTGCACCGTGTCACCTATGCTTACTGTGTGGGTGTATGTGTGACGGAGTGATTGAGTTTGTGTTACTGTTTGTCGATTTCTTACGTGAGCCGTGAAGGCTTCGCCTCTTGTTTTATATAGACTTGATTTTAACTCGGATCAAAAAATGTTATATGCGGTTCTAAACCTTTGAATTTGACCTGACTGACGGTCGAGAAATGCAGCTTCTCACGACCTTGAACCTTAAACGTTGATGCACATTTCGGTAGCGCCGATTGCTTCGAACACCGACCCACAGCTATTTACGATATGATGACCCTCTGCACCGTTTTATCGATTAGTAACTAACAGTGTAAGTTACGTTTATGCTAATTGTACCAGAAAACACACAGTTGTCCTTGTATATTCAGTTAACTATTGTTAGAAAAACACGTACGAGAAGTGTCTATGCTCCCAACAAAATGAACACCTCCCTAGCAACTGAGTGACGTCCCCAGATGTCAACGTGACACGTTGGATCGCTCATTCGGAACAAATTAAGTTGGCATGCTATTTCTCGCAATGTACCTGCATTCATCTAGGAAGTTGGTGCTATGATTACATAATACGAATGTTCGCCTTCGCGTGTTCTGTTAAAATCATAGCTGTCTTGAAATATGCAAAAACCGTTCATTTCAGTACTAAGCTGTCGCTGTCGTCTGCTTTATATAGGTAGGACAGTCAATCGACATCCAAAATGGCATGGTCTACCTCGAAGTCTGTTAGAAAAAAACATCTCTGCTTTTAGCCGCGGGAAATGTTAGGTTCAAGCAATCATTGTTTCTTCGTGTGGAGACGATAAGCTACATGCCACTAATCAATCAATCAATCAATATCAATCAATATGAAGCTTATATGGCGCGTATCCCGTGGGTACAGTTCTAAGCGCAGGGATTTTTGTTGTTAAACATTTTTTATGCAATTTATATCGCGCACATATTTAAGGCGCAGGGATTTATTTATGCCGTGTGAGATGGAATTTTTTTACACAATACATCACGCATTCACATCGGCCAGCAGATCGCAGCCATTTCGGCGCATATCCTACTTTTTCACGGCCTATTATTCCAAGTCACACGGGTAGTTTTTCACGGCCTATTATTCCAAGTCACACATGCCACTAACACGGCGGATAAGAAGAATCTTCGCAAGTCAAAAGAAGCGGCACAAACTCACTGTGGCACAGGAGCATGAAATATGTCAGAAAAAAAAACACTTCTGCTTTTAGCCGCGGAAATTTAGGGTCAAGCTTTATTTGGTAATGTGCAGAAGATAAGGGGGCTGCCTACTTATGAAACAGCGCTCAGAAAATTCGTATAAAAACCTATATAAAACATTGCACACTTCTTTGTACTGTACATTACTTTCTACATTCCCTTTAAACAATGCAGATATCTTCTATTTTCCGGATTTTAAACAGAATGTGCAACCCGTTTTGGTGTAGGATCGTTTAAGTTTTGACTAAATGTTTTAACATAGAGGGGGAATCGAGACGAGCGTCGTGATGTATGTGTGTGTGTGTGTGTGTGTGTGTGTGTGTGTGTGTGTGTGTGTGTGTGTGTGTGTGTGCGCGCGTGCGTGTGTGTGTGTGTCTGTGTGTGTGTGTCTGTGTGTGTGTGTTTGTGTGTGTCTGTGTGTGTGTGTGTCTGTGTGTGTCTGTGTGTGAATGTGTGTGTGTGTGTGTGTGTGTGTGTGTGTGAGTGGTATAATTCGCTGACCATCAGATCTATGTTTATTGCATTTTATGTTTTAATGTGTTATTTTTGTTATTTCTACCAGCGACTTCGATTTTTGTCACGTTTTAAAAATGCATGAGGCAGCGACGTGTGTGTGTGTGTGTGTGTGCGTATGTGTGTGTGCACGTGCGCGTGTGTGTGTGTGTGTGTGTGTGTGTGTGTGTGTGTGTGTGTGTGTGTGTGTTTGTTTGTTGAGTGTATACTGCTAGTATTAGTGAATGTATTTTTACACGTATGCTGTCCAGTGTTGTTTTTACATTTAGTCAAGTATACGCTCTTGCTGTAAAAAATGCAGTGAGTTCAGTTTCATTCTGTTAGTTCGACAGCTTGACTAAATGTTATAATTTCGCCTTAAGCGACTTGTTAAATTAATGTTGTTGATCAGTTTGTATAAATGATGCGTGTGCTGGTGTATGTGGCTGTATTGAAATGTTTCCTAACCGCAATGTCATCACAACTTTGGGCAATTAAAGATTCTGTATTCTGTATTCTGTATTCTGTGCTGCAGGGTGGCGGAACCAAGAGTGTGGACCAAGCGCGGAATGTCCCTCATCAGCCAATGCTGTGTGTATGGCTAGACAGTGCACGTGTCCGATAGGCCGCATCTACTCCGTGTCTAACGCAACTTGTGTTCAATGTATGATGTCTGTTTCTCGCTTGTGAATGTGTGTGTCTCTGTGTGAATGTATGTGTCTCTGTGTGAATGTGTGTATCTCTGTGAATGTGTGTGTCTCTCTGTGAATGTGTGTGTCTCTGTGTGAATGTGTGTGTCTCTCTGTAAATGTGTGTGTCTCTGTGTGAATGTGTGTGTCTCTGTGTGAATGTGTGTGTCTCTGTGAATGTGTGTCTCTGTGAATGTGTGTGTCTCTGTGAATGTGTGTGTCTCTGTGAATGTGTGTGTCTCTGTGAATGTGTGTGTCTCTCTGTGAATGTGTGTCTCTCTGTGAATGTGTGTGTCTCTGTGAATGTGTGTGTCTCTGTGAATGTGTGTGTCTCTGTGAATGTGTGTCTCTATTTCTTTCTCCGTCTTGTGCTTCTGTGTCTTTATTTATCTGTCTTACTCTGTCTAATGTCTGGCCTTTCGTCCGTGTCTGTCTATATGTCTGTCCGTTTGTCTGTCTATGTATCGCATTGTCTCTCTGACTGGCCGAATGTTTAACGACGCCTTCCTCTACGTGTTTCAACGGTGTATGAGTGTTTAATCAGTTCATTGTTGTTTTCTTTTCTCCTGCGGAGTCTTTTCTTATTCTTTGTTTCCCTGTTGCACCTCCACCCCCACTCCCCCCTCCACCCCCACCCCCTCCCCCCCTCCACCCCCTCTAACACATTCTCCTTTTTCCGTCAGCGGGGACGCAAGGTTCGCTCGTCAGATATTGTGTCGGTCTGTCTGTCTTTCAGCATGCAGTGACGCTGACTTGCTCGATACGTTCGTCAGATATTGTGTCGGTCTGTCTGTCTTTCAGCATGCAGTGACGCTGACTTGCTCGATACGTTCGTCAGATATTGTGTCGGTCTGTCTGTCTTTCAGCATGCAGTGACGCTGACTTGCTCGATACGTTCGTCAGATATTGTGTCGGTCTGTCTGTCTTTCAGCATGCAGTGACGCTGACTTGCTCGATACGTTCGTCAGATATTGTGTCGGTCTGTCTGTCTTTCAGCATGCAGTGACGCTGACTTGCTCGATACGTTCGTCAGATATTGTGTCGGTCTGTCTGTCTTTCAGCATGCAGTGACGCTGACTTGCTCGATGCGTTCGTCAGATATTGTGTCTGTCTGTCTGTCTTTCAGCATGCAGTGACGCTGACTTGCTCGATACGCTCGTCAGATATTGTGTCGGTCTGTCTGTCTTTCAGCATGCAGTGACGCTGACTTGCTCGATGCGTTCGTCAGATATTGTGTCGGTCTGTCTGTCTTTCAGCATGCAGTGACGCTGACTTGCTCGATACGTTCGTCAGATATTGTGTCGGTCTGTCTGTCTTTCAGCATGCAGTGACGCTGACTTGCTCGATACGTTCGTCAGATACCCCGGTGCCCTGGCGATTTTTCCTGCGTTGGGAAGCCCTACTTATGGCGGAACGGAACAAGACTGTCTCGATGCCTGCCTGCAAAACGCTAGATGTGCCGCTGTGTCCTTCGAGCAAGTGACGAACCAGACCGGTTGCAGTCTCCGCACCCACCCAGCTGCCAACAGTGTTTTCCGATCCATCACCGGGGTTCCCACTCATGTTCACTTGCAGAGAATGTGCGCTTGACGGGCAGCGGTAGAACCAGCGATGTACGGAAATACAAGAATGAAAAGATGAGAGTAGTAAAGGGAGAAACAAAGAAAGATAGAAAGTAGAAAAAAAGGAAAGGGAAAAACTAAGAAGATGGAAAAAAAGAGGTCTGGGGGAAAAGAACACAAATGGAGGTTGAAATAAACAGAAAGACATACATTGAGAAAGACAGCAATGATATTGACAAGGTTGTGAGGAAAACATGACTGACATGCGGATCGGATGACAACAGGAAGGACGGAATGAAGAAAGTTATTGCGGCAAGAGAATTGGATCTTTATTACATCACAATAAACAACACTAATTATCAAAATATTTTAGTGAGAGAGAGAGAGAGAGAGAGAGAGAGAGAGAGAGAGAGAGAGAGAGAGAGAGAGAATAATAATAATAATAACAATGGTTATTTATACGCGCACACCTTCCCAAAGGGAAGCTCGTGGCGTTTAAAAAGGCGCTTCATGCATACACTCGTACATAACAATCTCACAACCTTACATTCCACACAATCAACCGTACAAAAAATAATAATAATAATAAAACAAGTACAAAATAAAGGATAATAAAGCAAATATCTAACTGTACATTATTAAAAACTCTAAAAGAATATTATACAACGGTGCCAAACATTTTGTACAAAGTGAAGTAACTGCTTCTCACTGATCAGCAGAAAAGGCGGATCGGAAAAGGTGGGTCTTGAGGGAGCTTTTGAACTGGGTCGGGGTATCAGAATCACGGACAGAGAGAGGCAGGCTATTCCAGGTTACAGGGCCGATGTAGGAGAAGGCACGTTGTCCTTGAGTTTTCTTATTGCGTCGGGGAACTTTGAGCATTTTTGTGTCAGCAGATGAACGGAGGGATCTAGAAGGAGTGTAGACTGTGAGAATTTCTGTGAGTGCATGTGGTGCAGTTTGGTTGAAGACGTTGTAACACATACTACTAAGTTTATAATCTATCCTCTGAGCGATGGGGAGCCAGTGCAGGGCACGAAGGAGTGGAGTGGTGTGAGTTCTCTTGGGACATCTAAAAACTAACCTAGCAGCACTATTTTGAACCTTTTGGAGCTTGTTGAGTAGAGTGTCAGGGATGCCGGCAAGAAGAGAATTTCCATAGTCTAGACGAGACAGAACAAGTGAGAGAGAGAGAGAGAGAGAGAGAGAGAGAGAGAGAGAGAGAGAGAGAGAGAGAGAGAGAGAGAGAGAGAGAGAGAGAGAATTGAATTGATTTGAATTGAATTGAACTTTATTTAACAAGGATGAAGATTTAAGGCTACGCCTTTTCTTACAATCTGTCCTTGGGACGCACAGACCAGAGACACACATATGTCTCTGCACAGACACACACTGATAAAATAAAAAAATAAAAAGTTAACCAACAAAAGGAGGTCGGAAAACTTCAGCACGTGATGATAAAGATGACGATGACGATGATGATGATGATGATGATGATGAAGATGATGATGAAGAGAGAGAGAGAGAGAGAGAGAGAGAGAGAGAGAGAGAGAGAGAGAGAGAGAGAGAGACCGAAGTCCGGCCTTCGTCGAAGATTGCTTGGCCAACATTTCAATCAATTTGATTGAAAAATGAGGGTGTGACAGTGCCGCCTCAACTTTTACAAAAAGCCGGATATGACGTCATCAAAGACATTTATTGAAAAAATGAAAAAAACGTCCGGGGATATTATTCCCAGGAACTCTCATGTAAATTTCATAAAGATCGGTCCAGTAGTTTAGTCTGAATCGCTCTACACGCACAGACAAACAGACACACACACACACACACACACACACACACACACACACACATACACAACGACCCTCGTCTCGCTTCCCCCTCTATGTTAAAACATCTAGTCAAAACTTGACTAAATGTAAAAAGAATAAAATATGAAAAATGATTAAGCTTTCACTTCTTAGAACAAACACAAAAACCAACACTCACTGTTGTAGTTGTTGCTGTTGTTGCTGTTGTTGTTGTTGTTGTTGTTGTTGTTGTTGTTGTTGTTGTTTGCAAAATGTTGCTTACCTTCAAGCTTGAGATAGTTTGAATCATACGTTTGGAAAATGTGAAAGCTTAGATGCAATAATCGACCCATAACTCGTCCGTATAAAACCGCATACAATGGGTTCACACACTTGGTTTAAAGACTTTTTTTCTCCAAATATATGACATGAAACAATATTGAAGAAAACTAGAGCTGGGACTCAAGCAAATGCTAATTTGACGTGACCATAACAATGCTAATTTGACGTGACCATAACAATGATAATTTGACGTGACCATAACAATGATAATTTGACGTGACCATAACAATGATAATTTGACGTGACCATAACAATGATAATTTGACGTGACCATGACTATGCTATGTTACACACTCGTCGTTTCTTCCAACAAATGGGTTCACCCAAAACAGGAGCAGCAGCCCCTCCCATGAACGGACAACTGTGGGCCCATTGCAAACCTGTCCGCACATTGCAGGTGGCCGGTCAAGGGAGGAGTGACCCCTCCCCACGTGACACACACATGTTGTGAGTCTAAGCTAGACACCTCTTGACTTGAACAATTGCATCCAACTACTTGAAAAAAAGGAGGAAACCCTTTCTGTAACAAGAGGCGAAGCCTTCAAGGCTCACGTAAGAAATCGACAAACAGTAACACAAACTCAATCACTCCGTCACACACTCACACACAGACACACAGACACACAGACACACACACACACACACACACACACACACACACACACACACACACACACACACCCACACACACAGTAAGCATAGGTGACACTGTGCAAGAAAGCAAGACACTAGATCTAGATATGTCTGTCTGCATGTGTAGCCTACTTACAGGGACACGACTGCCAACTAGTCTCGGCCCGCTCAAAATAACAATGACCGAGACTTTCAGTAATTCCTTCGCGTGACGTCTAACCCTCTTACGCCATAATGTGACGTCTTCAAATGTTAAAGTTTCTATCACATACACACACACATGCACACGCACAGACAGACAAAGTTTACCATCGCATAGGCTACACTTACGTGAGCCAAAAATGACTTTTTAATCAGTGGTGTACATGGTGTGAAAGGAAGACAGATACACAGATCCTCCAGACACTGGACGCACTGCATCATATGGAAGCCACCATGCGCACACATTCTCACAGAGGCATAGAGGCATGCATACACACACACACACACACACACACGCACGCACGCACACACACACACACACACACACACACACACACACACTGATACACACACACACACGCACACACACACACGCACACATACACACACACACTGACACACACACACGCACGCACGCACACACACACACACACACACACACACGCACGCATGCACGCACATACACACACACACGAACGCACACACGCACGCACGCACGCACGCACGCACGCACGCACACACACACACACACACACACACACACACACACACACACACACACTTCAAACCGAGCGTGAACCAAAAGGGGAGGGGCTAGCTGCTGTAATACAACGCAACATCTCGTGAAAAGCGAGCCACTCCAGGGTCGAACTTACCTAAATCACACAAGGGGAACGACACAGTCACAACCACAGTGACTGGCCTTTTCAGTCGCGTTGCACAGTTTTAGATCGCTACAGCGAGTTTTGCATCTCACAAAATAGATATTCCTGGTGTTTCCCTTCTCGTCAGATATCCGCGATAGCTCAGCGGTTAGCGACCTGACGTACCATTCATCAAGTCGCTGGTTCGATGGGGCACGAAGCGTCAGCAATAAGTTTTCCGCAAAAATAAAAATTAAAAAAATATTTCGCAAAGTGCGAACACTTTCATTTCTTTTTTTCCTTTTTTCGAATCATGCGCGATTTTCCTTCTCAATTTATAAAAATCGTCTTTTCTTTCTTTCTTTTGTTTTCGTTTTAAGCGAAATAGTCAATGCTCAGTTATATCTTTATCTCTGCTGAATTCTAACACAAATTCTGAATTGCATTAAAAACATGAAGACTTGATGATTAATCACGCCCGCTCGCTCACACATCGAAACACACACACACACACACACACACACACACACACACACACACACACACACGCACGCACGCACGCACGCACGCACGCACACACATTCACACGACTAACATGCCCGCAACCAATAACTAACAAATGAACAAATAGGCTGCATTAGTAAAAGGAGGAGAAGCGAGAGAGAGAGAGAGAGAGAGAGAGAGAGAGAGAGAGAGAGAGAGAGAGAGAGAGAGAGAGAGAGAAAAGAGAGAGAGAGGGAGAGAGAGACAGAGAGAGAGAGATAGAGAGAAAGAGAG
>NC_090260.1:49732290-49749790 GCF_037325665.1 Littorina saxatilis
TTTTTTATCTATGCCTATACAATTTTGCCAGGAAAGACCCTTTTGTCAATCATGGGATCTTTAACGTGCACACCCCAATTTAACGTGCACACCCCAAAGTCTTGTTGGCGTAAAAACAAAAAAACACCCAGGGAAACCAGACATCGTTAAAATACACATCATTCCAACCCCTTGTATCCCTCCCCCCACCCCCTCTTGTACTCTTGCAGCCAACAACCAGTCAACCTCCCACTACTGCCACCAGTGTTTCGCTCATACACAAGGGGTTATAATTATAGTATGTGGAGTGCCAGAGGGGGGGTGAAGGAAGACACAGCACAGCACAATGAACAAGGGAGAAAGTCAACTAATGACCAGATCACCGAGACTTTTCCGTCTTGGTCCACACGCCACCCAACCACACAAAAAGCCACTAATGACCTCATCAAAACACTTTACACAGAGACCATCGTTTTCCGAGAGGCGGTCCTCAGACGAACCGGGGCTGGCCGAGGCTAGTTGTGGGGGATACAGTATGGAAAAGGAGACTGGAGTTGTGCAAACAGTCGGACCTGCTCCCCGGACGGGGAACCGGATCGTCACGAGGCGGGCAGGAAAATCTTTTGTCACATTATCCTAAAATAACTGTAAGGGAGGGGGGCGGTGGGAAGAAAAGTGGCGGGTAAACTTGTTCGTAAATTACGTCGGCACGCCCCCGCTAGCTCGAAGCAGTACTGTAGTTTTTACGTCAGGGGCAGAAGGGGATAACAGCTTTCTTTCTTTTCCTGAAAGATACAGCTTTCTGGGACAAGAAAGTGTCATTGGAGTCGATGACTAGCTGGGATAGTTATTGTTATGCCAGTGTGCGGGGCAAAAGGGGGTAAAGGCTTTCTTTCTGTTACTAAAATATACAGCTTTGTCGGGCCAAAACCGTGTCATTCGAGTCGGTGACGTTTGTAGAGAGATGACATTGTTAGTCTGTCGGTCTGTCTGAGTGGGTGTCCAAAACAATTTCCGTTTATAGATATGGGGAGGGGCGAGGGGGGGGGGGGAGGGTGGAGGGGTTGTTGTGGTGGGTTGACTGCGTAACGGACCGACTGAACTTTAACAACAAATAATTAAAACAAAAACCCGTATGTATGCCTTTTCTTGAGTAGAAAAAACAATGTTGATTGCACTTGAGAGCGCGGGAACAATGACTTCGAGTCTCACGTGCAAGACGTGTTTGACTGTGTCTTGTGACTTGCCGAAGATACAGAACAAAACCACCTGTTACCATATCACGTTCGATTCGCGTGTGAAAACGGCGAAAACAACAAGAAATTCCTCCGAGGTAGGAAAAACACCCCCGTCCTTAGCATTCTCACTGCCACCAACTGAGCAGGCACTGCTAACAAGTGTGGTTATTTCCCTTTGACCATTAATGTGTCGCTCTATAAGTCCTTGTAGAATCTTAATCCACCAATAACTCCCTAACCGTGTGTTTGACTGGTCCCAATTTTTGTAAGGACCGTCTCAGGAATGTATAGAACCTGTTCACCCCCGGTCCGTTCATTCTTGAGATCTATATGCGAACACAAACAAACAAACAAACACATCGAGCGAAACCTATACACACCCCTTTACCGGGGGTGTAAAAACTGAAAAGAGACCAGGTACTGGACTGCGAACAGTAACATGTGTGCACATGATGTATAATAAGTTACAGCCCCCTCCATCCATGATATCGCGTGGTATTTTGTCGAGACTGGGTCAATGAATATGACGACGTCGAGAGCCTCGAGTGACTTCATTATATTCATTCACCCCGTCGAGACAAAATACCACGCGATACCATGGATGATTCGGAGCTGTAACGTATATAACATATTAATTCACTGTACAAAGGGGGAAACAATCTGTATAGACCCTATCGGTATTCCAAGCTCTCGTGATCTCTCGCAAACTTCAGAGCATAGCAAAGCATGCGGTACAGCGATCTCGTGCGAGCTGCACAAGCCAAAGTTCGAAGTTCTCGCGATGTTCAAAGCATAACAAAGAGCGTGTCTCGCGAGAGCTGCTCAGATACCGAAAAGGTCTATTGCGGACACATCGTAAAGCCAACCGCTATTCAGTATTGGCGGATTGTAGACTGAATCCAGTCAGCGTCAACTCCAACTACAGACAAGCCAGTGACCGCAAAAGACAGATCAAACAAGCTTCAGCCGACACCCCCCACCCCAACCCTCACCCCCTCTCATCCTCCCAGCCCTGCTCATGCACGCAACAATCTCTGTCTCGCACATGCAAGATCCACATCTTCCCAGGCAGAGCCAAGGACACAAATCACGGACCGGAAATGTCGCATAATCGCGCGAGATTTCCCGAGAGGTGTCTCCATGATGGGGAGGTAATTCTCACCTCCCACCAGCGTCTGTATTCGGGAGTTGCCCGCAGGACGATCTGTGACGTGGTGTCGCTCTAAACGAGGCTCGCCAATTTGCCGCTCACTCGTCGCCACCTAAAGGGTCGGGCGGACACAAGAATTAGGGAGGTTGAAATGACGACGTCGCCACCTAAAGGGTCGGGCGGACACAAGACTTAGGGAAGTTGAAATGACGACGTCGGATTGCCTGCAACATCGTCTCTACAAATCAGTGTATTATTATTTTTTTTCGATCTCTCAGGTCAACTTGCTAGTGACTTAACCCCCTTCGTGTGTACACGCAAGCACAAGAACAACAAGTGCCTACGGAAAAGATCCTGTAATCCATGTCCGAGTTCGGTGGGTTATGGAAACACGAAAATACCCAGCATGCCTACTCAACGAAAGCGGAGTGAGCTGACTATGCTCTCAGAGTATAGTGTGGGGAACCCAAATGGGCAAACGAGCTCACACGTGACCAGACAATTCTGGAACGCTGAAGAAGAAGAAGAAGTGTATTTTGTTGACAGGCAGGTTAGACGTGTTTTAATGTATTCATTTTAATGGACAATAAAGTGCTGTCATTGTTATTGTTATTGTCGTGTCCATTTCACGGAACTGGTGAATTCGCAAAATCGACGAAATGTTTGCCCATTTTTGTGCAAAACGCTTACTATTTCGCAAGGGCTGCAACGTTGTGTCAAAAATACGTAAAGACTACTTAAATTGCCCTTTTCGCGAAATCGGCAGCCGATTGTGTGCTTTGAAGTTCTCAAATGCCTTGGGTATAACCGAATGTAGACAGCTAGATGCTGGAATGGATAGACATCGCAATAATCGACAAGTTATGGCGACATGTCGTGTTTCGTGCATGTTATCAGTTCTGCTCATCCGATCAACACAACGCGATAACTATATCTTTGAATACGAAAATATTTTCTGCTGTACAAGATTACGTTATGTCAACTGATCGCTTCGGCTGATATTACATTAACAGTGACAGCAATAGATGTAGCAAAGCATTCTCTCTCTCTCTCTCTCTCTCTCTCTCTCTCTCTCTCTCTCTCTCTCTCTCTCTCTCTCTCTCTCTCTCTCTCTCTCTCTCTCTCTCTCTCTCTCTCTCTCTCTTTATTTGTATAAAATATTATGAAATATTTTGAAAGAAAAGGGTTGAAGTTATCACTTGTTTGCCATGTCTTGTTATCAGAATGTGTATTGATTATTAGTTTTGGAACGTGTCCATAAGCAGTCTGCTTGTTAACGTTCTTAATGTTGTTACTGTAAAATTATAACATGTATACAAGAAATTAATAAAAACACGCTTAAACCAACACAACGCGATGTTTTGGCAACACACAACAAGTTGCGGACTGGCTGCCACATGTTTGGTAAACGGGAAAACGTTACATGCCTTTACGCATTTATCGTAAACCGCAGCTGATTTCACGAGACGGGCAGCGTTTGCCGATCCCGCGACATTGGCACTTCTTCACGCTGTTTTTTGGCTCACGTAAGTGTAGCCTATGCGATGCTAACTTTTGTCTGTCTGTGCGTGCGTGCGTGCGTGCGTATGTATGTATGTCTGTGGTAGAAACTTTAACATTTGACTGAACACCAAAATACTAATTTTACCTGGTTATTATTCAAGCAACAGCTTCAAAGTATTGAAGCAATGATCAACATTTCGTCGGCACGTATGTAGTTAAAGTGTGTATCCAAAGAAAACGGGTGGTGGGTTTTTTTGGGGGGTAAAAACAGCTGACTGGTTTGTGTCGTGTGTGGTATGTAGACCAGGTCAGGGGTCAAGGTTAGGTCAGATCGCGTGAATGATTGTGGTATAGATAAAGTTATCACCGAGCTGCAGTTCGCCGATTCGGAGAAGACGATTTCACATTGTTCGATTTCGTAGTTCCAGAAAAATAGGTAAAGAGGATACCAAAGGAGATTTCCTACAGGTTAATCTACACAGCGTGTTTCCAGTGTCTGCGCGAGGAAGCGCTGTCGAAAGCGCAGTGTCGATCTGGCCATCTGGCAGTCGTGTCCCCGTAAGTAGGCTACAGACAGACAGATCATCTAGTGTCTCCCACTCTTGCACCGTGTCACCTATGCTTACTGTGTGTGTGTGTATGTGTGACGGAGTGATTGGGTTTGTGTTACTGTTTGTCGATTTCTTACGTGAGCCTTGAAGACTTCGCCTCTTGTTGTATTGGTTTCGTTCAACATCGTCTGCCTCACCTAGAGGGTCCCAGGACCCCACTCTGACACTTTAGGGGGTCCATGGACCCCCTCATTGGAGTTATAGAGAGTAACAAACCTCCAAGGGTCTCAAAGCCCTGGGTGTACTGCTAACACTTTGTGATGACGAGTAGTAGAATGTGATGACGAGTAGTGGAATGTGATGACGAGTAGTGGGATGTGATGACGAGTAGTGGAATGTGATGACGAGTAGTGGAATGTGATGACGAGTAGTGGAATGTCATGACGAGTAGTGGAATGTGATGAGTCTTATTTTTATCGGAATATTCAAGACATGTTAACTCGTAGGCGTTACTACAGTCTGAAAATATTACCTACTTTTACGTAAATGAAGTGCGTCCCGGGACCCCCTTAATACATTTGTAGTACGTGTTTGCGGCTTCCAGTGCGTGTAGGCCGCAGATCTGGGGAGCCCTGGTACACCATCAACCACACATGGCCACGGTACGCACAGTCTGGGGGGCCTGGTACACCATCAATCACACATGGCCACGGTACGCACAGTCTGGGGGGCCTGGTACACCATCAACCACACATGGCCACGGTACGCACAGTCTGGGGGGGCCTGGTACACCATCAATCACACATGGCCACGGTACGCACAGTCTGGGGGGCCTGGTACACCATCAATCACACATGGCCACGGTACGCACAGTCTGGGGGACCTGGTACACCATCAATCACACATGGCCACGGTACACACAATCTGGGGAGCCTGGTACACCATCAATCACACATGGCCACGGTACGCACAGTCTGGGGGGCATGGTACACCATCAATCACACATGGCCACGGTACGCACAGTCTGGGGGACCTGGTACACCATCAATCACACATGGCCACGGTACACACAATCTGGGGGGCCTGGTACACCATCAATCACACATGGCCACGGTACGCACAGTCTGGGGGGCCTGGTACACCATCAATCACACATGGCCACGGTACACACAGTCTGGGGGGCCTGGTACACCATCAATCACACATGGCCACGGTACACACAGTCTGGGGGACCTGGTACACCATCAATCACACATGGCCACGTTACGCACAGTCTGGGGGGCCTGGTACACCATCAATCACACATGGCCACGGTACGCACAGTCTGGGGGGCCTGGTACACCATCAATCACACATGGCCACGGTACGCACAGTCTGGGGGGCCTGGTACACCATCAATCACACATGGCCACGGTACGCACAGTCCGAGTGGGGGGCCTGGTACACCATCAACCACACATGGCCACGGTACACACAGTCTGGGGGGCCTGGTACATCATCAATCACACATGGCCACGGTACACACAATCTGGGGGGCCTGGTACACCATCAATCACACATGGCCACGGTACGCACAGTCTGGGGGGCCTGGTACATCATCAATCACACATGGCCACGGTACGCACAGTCTGGGGGGCCTGGTACACCATCAATCACACATGGCCACGGTACACACAATCTGGGGGCCTGGTACACCATCAATCACACATGGCCACGGTACGCACAGTCTGGGGGACCTGGTACACCATCAATCACACATGGCCACGGTACGCACAGTCTGGGGGGCCTGGTACATCATCAATCACACATGGCCACGGTACGCAGAGTCTGGGGGGCCTGGTACACCATCAATCACACATGGCCACGGTACGCACAGTCTGGGGGGCCTGGTACACCATCAATCACACATGGCCACGGTACGCACAGTCTGGGGGGCCTGGTACACCATCAATCACACATGGCCACGGTACGCACAGTCCGAGTGGGGGACCCGGTACACCATCAACACACATGGCCACGGTACGCACAGTCTGGGGGGCCCGGTACACCATCAATCACACATGGCCACGGTACGCACAGTCTGGGGGGCCTGGTACACCATCAATCACACATGGCCACGGTACGCACAGTCTGGGGGGCCTGGTACACCATCAATCACACATGGCCACGTTACGCACAGTCTGGGGGACCTGGTACACCATCAATCACACATGGCCACGGTACGCACAGTCTGGGGGGCCTGGTACATCATCAATCACACATGGCCACGGTACGCACAGTCTGGGGGGCCTGGTACATCATCAATCACACATGGCCACGGTACGCACAGTCTGGGGGGCTCGGTACACCATCAATCACACATGGCCACGGTACGCACAGTCTGGGGGGCCTGGTACATCATCAATCACACATGGCCACGGTACGCACAGTCTGGGGGGCCTGGTACACCATCAATCACACATGGCCACGGTACGCACAGTCTGGGGGGCCTGGTACATCATCAATCACACATGGCCACGGTACGCACAGTCTGGGGGGCCTGGTACACCATCAATCACACATGGCCACGGTACACACAGTCTGGGGGGCCTGGTACACCATCAATCACACATGGCCACGGTACGCACAGTCTGGGGGACCTGGTACATCATCAATCACACATGGCCACGGTACGCACAGTCTGGGGGACCTGGTACACCATCAATCACACATGGCCACGTTACGCACAGTCCGGGGGGGCTGGTACACCATCAATCACACATGGCCACGGTACGCACAGTCTGGGGGACCTGGTACACCATCAATCACACATGGCCACGGTACGCACAGTCTGGGGGGCCTGGTACACCATCAATCACACATGGCCACGGTACGCACAGTCCGAGTGGGGGACCCGGTACACCATCAACCACACATGGCCACGGTACGCACAGTCTGGGGGGCCCGGTACACCATCAATCACACATGGCCACGGTACGCACAGTCTGGGGGGCCTGGTACACCATCAATCACACATGGCCACGGTACGCACAGTCTGGGGGGCCTGGTACACCATCAATCACACATGGCCACGGTACGCACAGTCTGGGGGGCCTGGTACACCATCAATCACACATGGCCACGTTACGCACAGTCCGGGGGGGCTGGTACACCATCAATCACACATGGCCACGGTACGCACAGTCTGGGGGACCTGGTACACCATCAATCACACATGGCCACGTTACGCACAGTCCGGGGGGGCTGGTACACCATCAATCACACATGGCCACGGTACACACAGTCCGGGGGGGCTGGTACACCATCAATCACACATGGCCACGGTACGCACAGTCTGGGGGACCTGGTACACAATCAATCACACATGGCCACGTTACGCACAGTCCGGGGGGGCTGGTACACCATCAATCACACATGGCCACGGTACACACAGTCTGGGGGGCCTGGTACACCATCAATCACACATGGCCACGGTACGCACAGTCTGGGGGACCTGGTACACCATCAATCACACATGGCCACGTTACGCACAGTCCGGGGGGGCTGGTACACCATCAATCACACATGGCCACGGTACACACAGTCTGGGGGGCCTGGTACACCATCAATCACACATGGCCACGGTACGCACAGTCTGGGGGGCCTGGTACACCATCAATCACACATGGCCACGGTACGCACAGTCTGGGGGGCCTGGTACATCATCAATCACACATGGCCACGGTACGCACAGTCTGGGGGGCTCGGTACACCATCAATCACACATGGCCACGGTACGCACAGTCTGGGGGGCCTGGTACATCATCAATCACACATGGCCACGGTACGCACAGTCTGGGGGGGCCTGGTACACCATCAATCACACATGGCCACGGTACGCACAGTCTGGGGGGCCTGGTACATCATCAATCACACATGGCCACGGTACGCACAGTCTGGGGGGCCTGGTACACCATCAATCACACATGGCCACGGTACGCACAGTCTGGGGGGCTCGGTACACCATCAATCACACATGGCCACGGTACGCACAGTCTGGGGGGCCTGGTACATCATCAATCACACATGGCCACGGTACGCACAGTCTGGGGGGCCTGGTACACCATCAATCACACATGGCCACGGTACGCACAGTCTGGGGGGCTCGGTACACCATCAATCACACATGGCCACGGTACCTACAGTCTGGGGGGCCTGGTACATCATCAATCACACATGGCCACGGTACGCACAGTCTTGGGGGCCTGATACACCATCAATCACACATGGCCACGGTACGCACAGTCTTGGGGGCCTGATACACCATCAATCACAACTGGCCACGGTACGCCCAGTCTGGGGGCCTGGTACACCATCAATCACACATGGCCACGGTACGCACAGTCTGGGGGGCTCGGTACACCATCAATCACACATGGCCACGGTACGCACAGTCTGGGGGGCTCGGTACACCATCAATCACACATGGCCACGGTACGCACAGTCTTGGGGGCCTGGTACATCATCAATCACACATGGCCACGGTACGCACAGTCTGGGGGGCCTGGTACACCATCAATCACACATGGCCACGGTACGCACAGTCTGGGGGGCCTGGTACACCATCAACCACACGTGGCCACGGTACGCACAGTCTGGGGGACCTGGTACACCATCAATCACACATGGCCACGGTACGCACAGTCTGGGGGGCCTGGTACACCATCAACCACACGTGGCCACGGTACGCACAGTCTGGGGGGCCTGGTACACCATCAACCACACATGGCCACGGTACGCACAGTCTGGGGGACCTGGTACACCATCAACCACACATGGCTACGGTACGCACAGTCTGGGGGGCCTGGTACATCAACAATCACACATGGCCACGGTACGCACAGTCTGGGGGGCCTGGTACACCATCAATCACACATGGCCACGGTACGCACAGTCTGGGGGGCCTGGTACATCATCAACCACACGTGGCCACGGTACGCACAGTCTGGGGGGCCTGGTACATCATCAATCACACATGGCCATGGTACGCACTGTCTGGGGGGCCTGGTACACCATCAACCACACATGGCCACGGTACGCACAGTCTGGGGGGCCTGGTACACCATCAACCACACATGGCCACGGTACGCACAGTCTGGGGGACCTGGTACACCATCAATCACACATGGCCACGGTACGCACAGTCTGGGGGGCCTGGTACATCATCAATCACACATGGCCACGGTACGCAGCGGACAGCAAGACTGTTGACGTTGTACTAGTGTGTGACCGTCTTGGATCCTACCAGGCTTGTACAAGGGACAAGACCACCCGTCCACGTAGTCACATACCACAAATCAACTCCATGACCGCTTGCTGTTGTCAGTTGGACTTTTGTTTAGAATACATTATTTTGTTATACAGCTTTTAGTGGCTTCATTTCAAATGAATTCATCAAAATGGAAATAAAACTAAATGAACCCCTCTGCGCACAGAGGCTGATTAGCTTCAGTATGTGACCAAGTGGAGGATGGTCTTCCTTCACGTCAGAGCCTGCCCACATCTGACACGATGAGCCCAACTGTATTCACGTCACAGTCTGCCCACATCTGACACGATGACCCCAACTGTATTCACGTCACAGTCTGCCCACATCTGACACGATGACCCCAACTGTATTCACGTCACAGCCTGCCCACATCTGACACGATGACCCCAACTGTATTCACGTCACAGTCTGCCCACATCTGACACGATGACCCCAACTGTATTCACGTCACAGTCTGCCCACATCTGACACGATGACCTCAACTGTATTCACGTCACAGCCTGCCCATATCTGACACGATGACCCCAACTGTATTCACGTCACAGTCTGCCCACATTTGACACGATGACCCCAACTGTATCCACGTCACAGCCTGCCCACATCTGACACGATGACCTCAACTGTATTCACGTCACAGTCTGCCCACATCTGACACGATGACCTCAACTGTATTCACGTCACAGCCTGCCCACATCTGACACGATGACCCCAACTGTATCCACGTCACAGCCTGCCCACATCCGACACGATGACCTCAACTGTATTCACGTCACAGCCTGCCCACATCTGACACGATGACCTCAACTGTATTCACGTCACAGCCTGCCGACATCTGACACGATGATCTCAACTGTATTCACGTCACAGCCTGCCCACATCTGACACGATGAGCCCCACTGTATTCACGTCACAGCCTGCCCACATCTTACACGATGACCCCAACTGTATTCACGTCACAGTCTGCCCACATCTGACACGATGACCCCAACTGTATTCACGTCACAGTCTGCCCACATCTGACACGATGACCCCAACAGTATTCACGTCACAGTCTGCCCACATCTGACACGATGACCCCAACCGTATTCACGTCACAGTCTGCCCACATCTGACACGATGAGCCCAACTGTATTCACGTCACAGTCTGCCCACATCTGACACGATGACCCCAACCGTATTCACGTCACAGTCTGCCCACATCTGACACGATGACCCCAACCGTATTCACGTCACAGCCTGCCCACATCTGACACGATGACCCCAACCGTATCCACGTCACAGCCTGCCCACATCTGACACGATGAGCCCCACTGTATCCACGTCACAGCCTGCCCACATCTGACACGATGACCCCAACTGTATTCACGTCACAGCCTGCCCACATCTGACACGATGACCCCAACTGTATTCACGTCACAGCCTGCCCACATCTGACACGATGACCCCAACTGTATTCACGTCACAGCCTGCCCACATCTGACACGATGACCCCAACTGTATTCACGTCACAGCCTGCCCACATCTGACACGATGACCCCAACTGTATCCACGTCACAGTCTGCCCACATCTGACACGATGACCCCAACATGACAGTATCCACGTCACAGCCTGCCCACATCTGACACGATGACCCCAACTGTATTCACGTCACAGCCTGCCCACATCTGACACGATGACCTCAACTGTATTCACGTCACAGCCTGCCCACATCTGACACGATGACCCCAACAGTATCCACGTCACAGCCTTCCCACATCTGACACGATGACCCCAACTGTATTCACGTCACAGCCTGCCCACATCTGACACGATGACCTCAACTGTATTCACGTCACAGCCTGCCCACATCTGACACGATGACCCCAACTGTATTCACGTCACAGCCTGCCCACATCTGACACGATGACCCCAACTGTATTCACGTCACAGCCTGCCCACATCTGACACGATGACCCCAACAGTATTCACGTCACAGCCTGCCCATATCTGACACGATGACCTCAACTGTATTCACGTCACAGCCTGCCCACATCTGACACGATGACCCCAACTGTATTCACGTCACAGCCTGCCCACATCTTACACGATGACCCCAACAGTATTCACGTCACAGCCTGCCCACATCTGACACGATGACCCCAACTGTATTCACGTCACAGCCTGCCCACATCTGACACGATAACCTCAACTGTATTCACGTCACAGCCTGCCCACATCTGACACGATGACCCCAACTGTATCCACGTCACAGCCTGCCCACATCTGACACGATGACCCCAACTGTATTCACGTCACAGTCTGCTCACATCTGACACGATGACCCCAACTGTATTCACGTCACAGCCTGCCCACATCTGACACGATGACCTCAACTGTATTCACGTCACAGCCTGCCCACATCTGACACGATAACCTCAACTGTATTCACGTCACAGCCTGCCCACATCTGACACGATGACCCCAACTGTATTCACGTCACAGCCTGCCCACATCTGACACGATGAACCTCAACTGTATTCACGTCACAGCCTGCCCACATCTGACACGATGACCCCAACTGTATTCACGTCACAGCCTGCCCACATCTGACACGATGACCCCAACTGTATTCACGTCACAGCCTGCCCACATCTGACACGATGACCTCAACTGTATTCACGTCACAGCCTGCCCACATCTGACACGATGACCCCAACTGTATTCACGTCACAGCCTGCCCACATCTGACACGATGAGCCCAACAGTATTCACGTCACAGTCTGCCCACATCTGACACGATGACCCCAACCGTATTCACGTCACAGCCTGCCCACATCTGACACGATAACCTCAACAGTATTCACGTCACAGCCTGCCCACATCTGACACGATGACCCCAACTGTATTCACGTCACAGCCTGCCCACATCTGACACGATAACCTCAACAGTATTCACGTCACAGCCTGCCCACATCTGACACGATGACCCCAACTGTATTCACGTCACAGCCTGCCCACATCTGACACGATGACCCAAACTGTATTCACGTCACAGTCTGCCCATATCTGACACGATAACCTCAACAGTATTCACGTCACAGCCTGCCCACATCTGACACGATGACCCCAACTGTATTCACGTCACAGCCTGCCCACATCTGACACGATGACCCCAACAATATTCACGTCACAGCCTGCCCACATCTGACACGATGACCCCAACTGTATTCACGTCACAGCCTGCCCACATCTGACACGATGAGCCCAACAGTATTCACGTCACAGTCTGCCCACATCTGACACGATGACCCCAACTGTATTCACGTCACAGCCTGCCCACATCTGACACGATGACCCCAACTGTATTCACGTCACAGCCTGCCCACATCTGACACGATGACCCCAACTGTATTCACGTCACAGCCTGCCCACATCTGACACGATGACCCCAACTGTATTCACGTCACAGCCTGCCCACATCTGACACGATAACCTCAACTGTATTCACGTCACAGCCTGCTCACATCTGACACGATGACCCCAACTGTATTCACGTCACAGCCTGCCCACATCTGACACGATGACCCAAACTGTATTCACGTCACAGTCTGCCCATATCTGACACGATAACCTCAACTGTATTCACGTCACAGCCTGCCCACATCTGACACGATGACCCCAACTGTATTCACGTCACAGTCTGCCCACATCTGACACGAGGACCCCAACTGTATTCACGTCACAGCCTGCCCACATCTGACACGATGACCCCAACAGTATTCACGTCACAGTCTGCCCACATCTGACACGATGACCCCAACAGTATCCACGTCACAGCCTGCCCACATCTGACACGATAACCTCAACTGTATTCACGTCACAGCCTGCCCACATCTGACACGATGACCCCAACTGTATTCACGTCACAGCCTGCCCACATCTGACACGATGACCTCAACTGTATTCACGTCACAGCCTGCCCACATCTGACACGATAACCTCAACTGTATTCACGTCACAGCCTGCCCACATCTGACACGATGACCCCAACTGTATTCACGTCACAGCCTGCCTACATCTGACACGATGACCCCAACTGTATTCACGTCACAGCCTGCCCACATCTGACACGATAACCTCAACTGTATTCACGTCACAGCCTGCCCACATCTGACACGATGACCCCAACTGTATTCACGTCACAGCCTGCCCACATCTGACACGATGACCTCAACTGTATTCACGTCACAGCCTGCCCACATCTGACACGATGACCTCAACTGTATTCACGTCACAGCCTGCCCACATCTGACACGATGACCCCAACTGTATTGACGTCACAGCCTGCCCACATCTGACACGATGACCCCAACTGTATTCACGTCACAGCCTGCCCACATCTGACACGATGACCACAACTGTATTCACGTCACAGCCTGCCCACATCTGACACGATGACCCCAACTGTATTCACGTCACAGCCTGCCCACATCTGACACGATGACCCCAACTGTATTCACATCACAGCCTGCCCACATCTGACACGATGACCTCAACCGTATTCACGTCACAGTCTGCCCACATCTGACACGATGACCCCAACTGTATTCACGTCACAGTCTGCCCACATCTGACACGATGACCCCAACCGTATTCACGTCACAGTCTGCCCACATCTGACACGATGAGCCCAACTGTATTCACGTCACAGTCTGCCCACATCTGAGTTCACGGACAGGAGTGTCCCTTTATTTACAATGTGTCATTAACTCGCGTAAACAAAACACCCGGATATTCTTCTTTGTCATCTTCTTCTTCTTCTTCTTCGTTCATAAGCTGAATCTCCCACGTTCACTCATGTTTTTGCACGAGTAATTCTTTACGTGTATGACCGTTCTGACTCCGCCATTCAGGCAGCCATTCGCCGATTTCAGGGGTAGCATGCTGGGTATTATTCGTGTTTGTATAACCCACCGAACTCTGACATGGATTACAGGATCTTTTCCGTCTGCACTTGGACTTGTGCAAGCGTGTACACACGAAGGGGGATAAGGCGCTATAAGCAGGTCTGTACATAAGTTCACCTGGGCCGGGAGATCGGACAAATCTCCACCATTAACCAATCAGGCAGCCACGGCCGACCTTCTGATTGGGAGGCCGATGACTTATCCACTACGCCACTTCGCCCGTCATCCGGGTATATATGTAACAGTAATCACAAGAAGGAGTGGAGCTTTATAACAATGATATACAGACCCCGCCATGAATTCAAAAATATCCGCACAATTACTTTCATGAGTTGTATGTATCGATTGAACACTGGATTTCCCTTCTTTGAGCCATGTGACGTCAGAGGCCGACAAAACTTCATTTTTAGGCGGCCAGCCGAGACTACAAAATCGTGCATGTCTGTGTTCAATCATACACATAAACAGGCATTTGAATCAGAATCGATCGATACATAAATGTTATTAGTTTTTTTGACCAAAATATGTAGAGGTTACACGCCGAGTCTCAGTGATTATTAAAAATAATGGTCGAAGTTAGCGGATCATGAAAAATGCGAGCTTTAGCGAGCTTTTTCATGACCGCGAACTGAGACCATTATTTTTTATAATCACTGAGACGAGGTGTGTAACCTCTTTATTCCTCCTTTCTTCAGTTATTCAAAGAAAACAGGAGTTTTTTTGCGAAAGTTTGATCGAATCCTATTCACTCAACCAGTCAACCTGCGCAGGCGATCGATTAATGCGCGGTTGTATAGTTCCGTGCAAATCATTCCATTCTGTTAACACTTCTTGTCAGTTTTCCTAATTTGGACTAAAATCAAGTACACAGATATGCTGTTATTCTGCTGTGGCGGCAAAGGCAGATATTGTGTGTTCTGTATATGTTTTGGTATCGCTTAGGATAATGTTCTTTCGTCAAATGGGACTAGCAGACGAACTTTTGCACCCGTGTTCCAACGTTAAAAACTGTATGAAGTTCAGTTTTCTGGGGAAAATAGTGTATGAAACCGCTTTATGTTGTTTAAATTGATGAGATGTGTGCATTTGGTTGCGTGTGATCTGTTTATTAAATGAAATATTGTTGAAAACTGACCGTCGGATTGCAGTCTGTTGTCGAAGAGACTGAGTGAAAAGAAGGGGAACTACTCTTGTCGCTAGACAAAGTATGAGTTAATTGCCTTGCGGGAAATCGCTTGTGATGAACGTTTGAGCACGGCAAATCTAGATTCAGAAAACAACCGAACTCATGGATTTTATATGAAGATTCATGTGTTCAGGCCTGTAGTTGTTAATTTAAATGCGGTATGTTTGTATTGTTTGCTCCAGAGATGTATACTTCGTACGTTAGAGCGTTCGGAACTTTTCAGTCGCAAAAAGTAGTACCGAAACAGAACAACTTCTCAACCCATTGCACTATCGAGGATTCAGGCTGTTGCTGGGTCGTTGTTTGGTTGCTGGGTCATTATCGAAAAATAACTACCCCTACAAGTTTACAGAGAGAAAGAAGCAGAGGGGGGGATAAGACATTTTACACAGATCTCGACAATCATTGATCACCTCGAGGAACACTGACTGTCTCGATCTGTGTCAAATGTCAGCTGTTGGTCAACAATACAAATACCATAATTATCACGTTTAGCTCCTCTTTACCTGCACCCACCTAGTGACAACGTGACCCTGGATGGCAATGGCATCGTGTTTTGCTGCCTACGCTTAAGTTATTGTTATATGAAGTCTTATATCGCGCGCGTATCTCCAGACTCGGACTCAAGGCGCAGGGATCTATTTATGCAGTGTGAGATGGAATTGTTTTTACACAATACATCACGCATTCACATCGACCAGCAGATCCCAGCCATTTCGGCGCATATCCTACTTTTCACGGCCTATTATTCCAAGTCACACGGGTATTTTGGTGGACATTTTTTTTATCTATGCCTATACAATTTTACCAGGAAAGACCCTTTTGTCAATCGTGGGATATTTAACGTGCACACCCCAATGTAGTGTTCACATGACACACGTGCAAACAGCTTGTCACCAACGTTCAAGCGATTTAAGTCGGCGGCAAGTCAAATCAATACTGCTGCCTATGTAAACAGCACAAACTGGCAAACTAGTTTTAAGCGGCGATTCTCGCCAGACTTAGCCTTTCGGGATTGTCCGGACGTCCTCGTTGTTTTCCGGAGAAGGGAAGGCTAGAGCTAACCAATCAGTAAGCGCGATAAGAAAAGTCTGGACAAAATCGCTGACGAGTCACGGCCGAGTCGGGCAGTGCTCAACTGAGTTTTGGAGTCGCTGACGAGTCACGGCCGAGTCGGGTAGTGCTCAACTGAGTTTTGGAGTCGCTGACGAGTCTGGCACGGGTCCCGTATAAATCGCTGGGGCTGTTCACATGGCACACTTTTCGCCGACTCGGCCTCAACGACTCGGGAGCGATTTTCAAACGACTGAAGGTGACACGTTGGTTGCAAGTGTGCCATGTGAACAGCACTTCATATACATGCATGGTGGATAGCTTTAACACCTCTCGTTTTGTCGTCCAGCCCCGTGTGTGGCTATCTTTTGCATCAAACACAACGAAAATTCGACAATTAACGTAGCTTGTTTTTTCTTCTGGCTCGTGAATCACAACAGAAAGACAGACAGCCAGCCAGCCAGCCAGCCAGACACACAGACACACAGACAGACAGGCACACACACACACACACACACACACACGCACACTCACACACGCTCTCTCTCTCTCTCTCTTTCTCTCTCTCTCTCTCTCTCTCTCTGT
>NC_090260.1:49759790-49774790 GCF_037325665.1 Littorina saxatilis
ACCTGTTTTTACCCCCCCCCCCCAAAAAAAAAAAAAAAAACCACACACAAAAAAACATTTTCTTTGGATACACACTTAAACTGCATACGTGCCGACGAAATGTTGATCATTGCTTCAATACTTTGAAGCTGTTGCTTGGATAATAACCAGGTAAAATGAATATGTCGGTGTTTAGTCAAATGTTAAAGTTTCTACCACAGACATACACACATACTCACGCACAGACAGACAAAGTTACGATCGCATAGGCTACACTTACGTGAGCCAAATATGACACTACCAGCCTGTTTCCGCGTATTGAGTCTTTTTTTTCGCTAATCGACGTTGCAGTTTCAGAGCAAACGATCAAAAACATGTTTTCCCCATAATATAACAATGCATAGCTCCAAAATATGGCCAAGAACAAATCTGGGATACTTCGAAGAAAGAAGAAGAACAACGTTTTTGCATGTACAATACGACTTTCAATTTACCGTGTGCGCTGTAAAATCTCCCTACCTTCAAAGCAGACGAAAAGCAGACATCTTCATTTTCTTCCAAGGGAGAAATCGTTGGTCATAAAGTCTTGCAGCACCCAAACATACTTCTCCACGCTTTCTTTTCTTTCCATATTCAGTTGCTTCGCAAAAATAAGATGTAATTATTATTATAACACACACACACACACACACACACACACGCACACACACACACACACACACACACACACACAAACACACACACAAACACACACACACACTTGACACAAGGGAAACAAGAGGCCACATCACCGATACACAGCATCACTACACCATTCTTACCTTCACGTCGGATGACATCGGAATGCAAATCACGTGGGATGCCAGAGCCATCAGGATCAACGTTCTCAATGCAGCTTTCACCGAAATCGCGGCCATCATGATAATCGCTAAGACTCTGGGGAGTCACAAACAACACAACTCTTTCCAAATGCCGATTTTGCTGACTAATCTCTGTGATTGCTGCAGAGATACTATTGTTTTTTTCACACCGTTCTTTGTTCACACACCTTTTCTAACTGATTTTCTCTCTCAGCAATCTCTGTCTTTCTCTCTCAAGGGAAAGTCGAGTTAACTTTTGACGTTACAAATCAAAATTCAAAAACATCGGTGCCACACAATAACTATCTTCTCGCCTGTCTCGTCGATGATCTTCTTGCTGTTGAAGTAGCCTGTATTTATTGAAGCGAATTTTATTTGTTAAACTTTGATCTCCGTTTAGCACTCTATTTCCAGAAGAAGAGATAGCGTAAAACTGTCCCTTTTAAGAATACGTGGGTTTTTTTGCCTTCTCGCTCTTTTAGGTGAAGTTTCTGTTTTCCTGTTGCCTAACTTAGTAGAGCAGTGAATATGAAGTAATGAAGACTGTACGACGAAATCACTGCTCCGTGTGACGAAGAGATGCCAGAGATGTCTGTGGGTGTGGCACCGTGTGGTCAGCGGGGGAGTGCCCGGAGAGAGAGGTTTTTATACCTGCCCGTGATGACAGGCGGCGTGTGTGTGTGTGGCCTGACTGCGAGGACCAGGCAGCTGTCACGATGCCGTCACTCAGCGCGCTACGGGTGTCACGAGCTTTGTGTTGCATGGTACCGGTATATTTCTTGATGTGTGTGTGTGTGTGTGTGTGTGGTTCTGCGTGTGTGCGTGTGTGTGTGTGTGTGGTTGTGTGTGTGTGTGTGTCTGGCTGTCTCTGTCTTTGACTCTCTCTCTGTCTCTCTCCAATCTCTCTCCAATCGCTCTCTAGCTCAGTCTATGCCTGTCTAACACTCTGCCCCCCTGTCTCTGTAACTATACTCATAGGAAAAAGTTAGGGACCACTTACGCAAACAAACACAGCTTCCAAACCACCAAACAAAATTGAATCAAATTTGTAACATGTTTAATTCATTATCTCTGCGATCCTTTTCCAAAATATGGTGACATTTCATTCACGCATTACGTGTCAACAAGCTCTGAAACAACATGGGGGTCGAAAACAAAATTTGCAAGTTCCGAACAGTTCAGTAATGGGTGTGTCCGCCGCGTTTTGCGATGCCTTCTGCAGTCCTGTTCCGCATCGAGTTTACCAGCTTCCTGCAGAAGTCCCGAGGAATGGCCTGCCATTGGATTTGCACGAACTGAAGCAGTTGCTGCAGGTTCCTTGTGGGTGGGTGGTTGTTCCTCACTCGCCTGTCCAGCTCATCCCACAGGTGCACGATGAGGATGAAATCAGGGCTGCAGGCCGGCCAGTTCATCCTCGTGACACCAGCCTTCTGGATGAAGTTGTTGACCAGCCTCGCTCTCTGAGGTGTCGCGTTATCGTCCTGGAATACAGCCTGCACACCAATCTGGTGTAGAGCGGGTAGAACCAAAGGGGCGACAATCTCATCTCTGTAGCGCTGGCCCGTCAGGTTGCCAACAATGTGGTAGAGGGGGGTTCTGTGTCGAAAACTGAAGGCCCCCCACACCATGATGGAGCCCCCGCCGAAGGCCACCCTCTCCTGCACCAGACCGTTGTTGTACCGCTCACCCTGACGCCTCCACACACGAGCCCGACCGTCATGATGGTGCAGATTAAAGCGGGACTCACCGCTGAACAGCACATCGGCCCATTGCTGGCGTGTCCACCTGGCATGGTTGTGACAGAACGCCAAACGAGCCTGGCGATGAGCTGCTGTCAGTCGTGGGTGTACAGCTGGACGACGTGATCGCAGGCCAACTTCGTGCAGGCGTTTGCGGATGGTTTTCGTGCTGACGTTGGTGTTTGTTGCCACCCTCAGCTGGCCCCTGATGATGTTTGCAGTGGTGCCTCGCTGCTGCAGAGCTTGTCTTCTGATGAAGCGATCTTCACGCTGTGTTGTCTTCTTAGGCCGTCCTGACCTGGGCCTTTCCAGAACGCTGTTGGTGGCCTGGAACTTCAGATGCAGCCTGACCACGACAGAATGGGACACTCCAAGTCGTCTGGCCACTTCTCGCTTGCTTACGCCGTCTTGCAGCCATGCGATGGCCCGGGCTTTGTTGAACGTGGTCACCTTTCGTCTGGGAGGCATGGTGAGAAGATGGTGGCTAGCGGAAAATCGCGGGACTATAAAGCCTAACTGGTGACAACAGTTCACTCTCAACACATCCCCCTGCACGTGCATAACGAATTTTTCATCTTTCCCGCCCAGGCTTGCCCACGCGCCAGCGTAAAAATGGTCCACTTTTTGCAGTTTGGCAGTTTCTGTCTCTTGCCCTAGTAAGGCCTCCGAGGATCCCGAGCAAGTTTCCTGCTAACACAGCATTGCTCACCCACTGGTGTGTACGGCCTGACAGCCATTTGGTTTTATTAACTTAGGAACAAGGAGTTTGGCGCAGACGAAGTCAGCTGGTTTTTTCAAGGGCGGTCCCTAACTTTTTCCTTTGAGTGTATGAACATCTATGAGAAATGTTCCATGAGAAATGTTCTAAGGCCAAATGTTGAACACAATCACGCAGTAACGCATCATTTTGCAAGCTCCAGATCTTTCTTATACTGGAATAACAATAACTGTAGCAATCAAAATAGCAATAGCAATGGCAATAACAATAACTTAAACACTAACAATTTAAAAAAACACACTTTAAAACAATAGTTTCATTACAACGGAAAATTGTCTTCGACGCAGTTAAGATGCCAACCTACCTGCCGGCACATTGTTTGTGACTGTGAGAGTCGCCGCTACTCAGCATTGTCCGTGTGTGTGTTTGTATGTCTGTCTGTGTGTCTGTCTGTTTGTATGTATGTATGTATGTATATTTGTATGTATGTAAGTATGCATGTATGTCTGTCTGTCCGTCTGTCTGTCCGTCTGTCTGTCTGTCTGTCTGTCTGTCTGTCTGTCTGTCTGTCTGTCACATTGAGATAAGACGATCTCTCTACTTGGACTCATACTGAATCAAAACACTCACTGCACGTGAGATAAGACGATCTCTCTACTTGGACTCATACTGAATCAAAACACTCACTACTTGCTGTGCACTTCTGGCTTGGATGTCTATGATTGTATACCCACAAAAGGACGGGCGCAGTGACGTGGTGCTAAGACGTCGGCCTCCTAATCGGGAGGTCGTGAGTTCGAATCTCGGTCACTGCCGCCTGGTGGGTTAAAAGTGTAGATTTGTCCGATCTCCCAGGTCAACTTATGTGCATACCTGCGAGTGACATAACCCCCTTCGTGTGTACACGCAAGCACAAGACCAAGTGCGCACGGAAAAGATCCCGTAATCCATGTCAGAGTTCGGTGGGTAATAGAAACACGAACAAACCCAGCATGCCTCCCCCGAAATCGGCGTATGCTGCCTGAATGGCGGGGTAAATACGGTCAAACACGTAAAATTCCACTCGTGGTAAAAACATGAGTGAACGTGGGAGTCTCAGCCCATGAATGAAGAAGAAGAAGAAGAAGAAGACGATACCCCCAAAAGCCTTCCCTTCTCCGGAAAACAACGAGGACGACCAGACAATCCCGAAATGTCGGTGTCGGTGTCGGTGGTGATGGTGGCGGATGATGGTGGATGTCGTGGTAGAGGATGATGTCGTCGTAGTTGTCAGAGAGCGGCAGGTTGTAAGGACAGGTATTGCTGAGTTTCAGTAAATTGATTTAATAAAATGTTGAATTTCAGTTCAACGGTTGTTGTTGTTGTTGTTGTTGTTGTTGTTAGACATCGCTGGACGTTGCGGGATGTATAGTCGAGACAGGTGGTGGTGGTGGCGGTGACGAGATGTGGGTGTCACTCAGTGTCGCTGTCGCTGTCTATGTCCTAACAACCTTCACCCAGATCACCTGGGCCGTGGACCGCGACATGGATCTCAGGCGGCCGGTCTGGTCACCAGCAACACTATAGTTTGGAGAGAATCGCCGCTTAAAACTAGTTTGTGAATCAATCAATCAATCAATGAGTCTTATATCGCGCATATTCCGTGGGTACAATTCTAGGCGCTCTGCAGTGACGCCGTGTGAGATGAAATTTTATACGGCCAGTAGATTGCAGCCATTTCGGCGCATATTTACCTTTCACGGCTTATTATTCCAAGTCACACGGGTATAGGTAGACAATTATTAACTGTGCCTAAGCAATTTTGCCAGGAAAGACCCTTTTGTCAATCGTGGGATCTTTAACGTGCACACCCAATGTAGTGTACACGGGAGGAGGTTTGGACACCGAAGAGAGTCTGCACACAAAGTTGACTCTGTGAAATAAATTTCCGCCGAACCTGGGATCGAACTCACGCTGACAGCGGCCAACTGAATGTGTGCTATTCACAGGGGCAGCAATTTTGATTTGACATGGTGCCGACTAAACTCGCTTGAAATGTGGGTAAAGTTGGTTGCAATTAAGTCTGTCACGTGAACAGCACTTATTAAGAGTCAGAGTCGTCACGGAGTCTTTGTCTAAACATGTGTTTTGGCTTCTTGGCATTTTGCGTTTCTTTGAACACGTCAGAATGATTGTGGACAGAATGATTGTGGACAGAATGATTGTGGACAGAATGATGGTGGACAGAATGATGGTGGACAGAATGATTGTGGACAGAATGATGGTGGACAGAATGATGGTGGACAGAATGATGGTGGACAGAATGATTGTGGACAGAATGATGGTGGACAGGACAGAATGATGGTGGACAGAATGATGGTGGACAGAATGATGGTGGACAGAATGATGGTGGACAGAATGATGGTGGACAGAATGATGGTGGACAGAATGATGGTGGACAGGACAGAATGATTGTGGACAGAATGATGGTGGACAGAATGATGGTGGACAGGACAGAATGATTGTGGACAGAATGATGGTGGACAGAATGATGGTGGACAGAATGATTGTGGACAGAATGATTGTGGACAGAATGATTGTGGACAGAATGATTGTGGACAGAATGATGGTGGACAGAATGATGGTGGACAGAATGATGGTGGACAGAATGATTGTGGACAGAATGATGGTGGACAGAATGATTGTGGACAGAATGATGGTGGACAGAATGATGGTGGACAGAATGATTGTGGACAGAATGATTGTGGACAGAATGATGGTGGACAGAATGATTGTAGACAGAATGATTGTGGACAGAATGATGGTGGACAGAATGATTGTGGACAGAATGATGGTGGACAGAATGATGGTGGACAGAATGATGGTGGACAGAATGATTGTTGACAGAATGATTGTGGACAGAATGATTGTGGACAGGACAGAATGATGGTGGACAGAATGATTGTGGACAGAATGATTGTGGACAGAATGATGGTGGACAGAATGATGGTGGACAGAATGATGGTGGACAGAATGGTGGTGGACAGAATGATTGTGGACAGAATGATGGTGGACAGAATGATGGTGGACAGGACAGAATGATGGTGGACAGAATGATGGTGGACAGACCGATGGTGGACAGAATGATGGTGGACAGAATGATGGTGGACAGAATGATGGTGGACAGAATTATGGTGGACAGAATTATGGTGGACATAATGATGGTGGACAGAATGATTGTGGACAGAATGATGGTGGACAGAATGATGGTGGACAGAATGATGGTGGACATAATGATGGTGGACAGAATGATGGTGGACAGAATGATGGTGGACAGAATGATGGTGGACAGAATGATTGTGGACAGAATGATGGTGGACAGAATGGTGGTGGACAGAATGATTGTGGACAGAATGATGGTGGACAGAATGATGGTGGACAGAATGATTGTGGACAGAATGATGGTGGACAGAATGATGGTGGACAGAATGATGGTGGACAGGACAGAATGATGGTGGACAGGACAGAATGATGGTGGACAGAATGATGGTGGACAGAATGATGGTGGACAGAATGATGGTGGACAGGACAGAATGATGGTGGACAGGACAGAATGATTGTGGACAGAATGATGGTGGACAGAATGATGGTGGACAGGACAGAATGATGGTGGACAGAATGATGGTGGACAGAATGATTGTGGACAGAATGATGGTGGACAGAATGATGGTGGACAGAATGATGGTGGACAGAATGATTGTGGACAGAATGATTGTGGACAGAATGATGGTGGACAGAATGATTGTGGACAGAATGATGGTAGACAGAATGATGGTGGACAGGAGAGAATGATGGTGGACAGGACAGAATGATGGTGGACAGAATGATTGTGGACAGAATGATGGTGGACAGAATGATGGTGGACAGAATGATGGTGGACAGAATGGTGGTGGACAGAATGATTGTGGACAGAATGATGGTGGACAGAATGATGGTGGACAGAATGATTGTAGACAGAATGATGGTGGACAGAATGATTGTGGACAGAATGATGGTGGACAGGACAGAATGATGGTGGACAGAATGAAGGTGGACAGAATGATGGTGGACAGAATGATGGTGGACAGGACAGAATGATGGTGGACAGAATGATTGTGGACAGAATGATGGTGGACAGAATGATGGTGGACAGGACAGAATGATGGTGGACAGAATGATGGTGGACAGAATGATTGTGGACAGAATGATGGTGGACAGAATGATGGTGGACAGAATGATGGTGGACAGAATGATTGTGGACAGAATGATTGTGGACAGAATGATGGTGGACAGAATGATTGTGGACAGAATGATTGTGGACAGAATGATGGTGGACAGAATGATGGTGGACAGGACAGAATGATTGTGGACAGAATGATTGTGGACAGGACAGAATGATGGTGGACAGGACAGAATGATGGTGGACAGGACAGAACGATGGTGGACAGAATGATGGTGGACAGCATGATTGTGGACAGAATGATTGTGGACAGAATGATGGTGGACAGAATGATTGTGGACAGAATGATGGTGGACAGAATGATGGTGGACAGAATGATTGTGGACAGAATGATTGTGGACAGAATGATGGTGGACAGAATGATTGTGGACAGAATGATGGTGGACAGAATGATGGTGGACAGAATGATGGTGGACAGAATGATTGTGGACAGAATGATGGTGGACAGAATGATGGTGGACAGAATGATGGTGGACAGGACAGAATGATGGTGGACAGAATGATTGTGGACAGGACAGAATGATGGTGGACAGGACAGAATGATGGTGGACAGGACAGAATGATGGTGGACAGAATGATGGTGGACAGCATGATTGTGGACAGAATGATTGTGGACAGAATGATGGTGGACAGAATGATTGTGGACAGAATGATGGTGGACAGAATGATGGTGGACAGAATGATGGTGGACAGAATGATTGTAGACAGAATGATGGTGGACAGAATGATTGTGGACAGAATGATGGTGGACAGAATGATGGTGGACAGAATGATGGTGGACAGAATGATGGTGGACAGAATGATGGTGGACAGAATGATTGTGGACAGAATGATGGTGGACAGAATGATGGTGGACAGAATGATTGTGGACAGAATGATTGTGGACAGAATGATTGTGGACAGAATGATTGTGGACAGAATGATGGTGGACAGAATGATGGTGGACAGAATGATGGTGGACAGAATGATGGTGGACAGAATGATTGTGGACAGAATGATTGTGGACAGAATGATGGTGGACAGAATGATGGTGGACAGAATGATTGTGGACAGAATGATTGTGGACAGAATGATTGTGGACAGAATGATTGTGAGGTTTGGTCTTTATCATCCTGCGCGGAGCGGACACTGCATAACATACACATCGGAGTCAGCTAATCGCTGCCATCTGTTGGTTTGACCTGGTCAACCACGTGTTGCTGTTTGACTCACGTTCTGGGGAGCAACTCTTCCATAACGCCTGAAAATGCTGGCAGAGTTGTGTTCGCAAAACGTCTGTTCCTGTGGAAGGAATATGACTCCAGCGCCAACTTCACAACGAATTAAAGGTCAGCGGAAATGACTGTTGCCGACGTGTTGCCTGAGTGTCCGAGTGACCCCCTTCCATCATCACGCCACCCTTAGCCTCAAATCATAGAGGCGCGCTAGCAGAAAACTGCCATTTGGGAAAACATTGGCGAATTGATTGTTCATCAAACAGAGCAGTGAGGCAAGCAATGATTTCCGCTGTTCCTTCTCCATTGCCGATGCAACGATGTCACCTTTCTGCCTCTGTCACCTTTCTCACTCGATATATACTCGAGACTGAAATATTGTTTCTTGGTCAAATTAAAGAACTGAACTTATTTAAGGACAAAAAGCATGTCGACTGTCAGTTGCTTGCATGTGAAGGAAATTGGTTTCACTCCAAAATTCGATTTCTTCGAAACGGTGTGCCGAGCGGTTACGTCCCTTGAAAGAGAAGGAGCACATTTTAGGATGAATCACATTTCTAAGTTTAAATGTATACACAAAATATGGTTGGACAAATTCGACCCCATTAATATAAAGTACCCAAGGTCGATCGTCAGTACTATCTAAGGGTGTTTTTGTGTTCAGTGTAGAGTGTATACAAGGTCAACGAGGCTGAATCAGAAAGGTGACAAAGGCAGAAATCTGACATCGCCACATCGCCATCATGTCTCCCTTCTGCTGCCAGCATCACGGTCCTTACCCTGGCAAAGGTCCATTTAAAATAATTTCATGTACTTTATTATTCCATTGCTGGGAAATTCGACTCGCTTCCTCCTAGCGGAAAGCTAGCAGCAAGAGTTGCTTCGCTCCGTCGGGCTTCAATGATGCTATGATTGGGCTTCAAGCCACGATGACGAACTCGAAGTTTCAAATGGCAGCTAGCCTATCAATGAGTATAATTGAAATAGTCATTCAGAAGGAAACTATACAAGTAGTCGCTTAATAACATACGACACTGATGCATGCACAGCCTGTTTGTTGCATTCAGACAATACAGTGTTATTGGATTGAATTGAATTGAATTATCACTCACATTCAACATCCTTCGCGAGTGATAACTGTCTTGGACATAAACTTCACTTGACACAGTAACTACTGACTTGACTTGACACAATAACTACTGACTTGACTTGACACAGTAACTACTGACTTGACTTGACACAGTAACTACTGACTTGACTTGACACAGTAACTACTGACTTGACTTGACACGTTAACTACTGACTTGACTTGGCACAGTAACTACTGACTTGACTTGACACACTATCTACTGACTTGACTTGACACAGTAACTACTGACTTGACTTGACACACTAACTACTGACTTGACTTGACACACTAACTACTGACTTGACTTGACACATTAACTACTGACTTGACTTGACACGTTAACTACTGACTTGACTTGACACAATAACTACTGACTTGACTTGACACAATAACTACTGACTTGACTTGACACAGTAACTACTGACTTGACTTGACACGTTAACTACTGACTTGACTTGGCACAGTAACTACTGACTTGACTTGACACACTAACTACTGACTTGACTTGACACACTAACTACTGACTTGACTTGACACATTAACTACTGACTTGACTTGGCACAGTAACTACTGACTTGACTTGACACGTTAACTACTGACTTGACTTGACACATTAACTACTGACTTGACTTGACACAGTAACTACTGACTTGACTTGACACACTAACTACTGACTTGACTTGACACACTAACTACTGACTTGACTTGACACAATAACTACTGACTTGACTTGACACACTAACTACTGACTTGACTTGACACGTTAACTACTGGCTTGACTTGACACATTAACTACTGACTTGACTTGACACACTAACTACTGACTTGACTTGACACACTAACTACTGACTTGACTTGACACAGTAACTACTGACTTGCCTTGACACACTAACTACTGACTTGACTTGACACAGTAACTACTGACTTGACTTGACACATTAACTACTGACTTGACTTGACACAGTAACTACTGACTTCACTTGACACAGTAACTACTGACTTGACTTGACACACTAACTACTGACTTCACTTGACACACTAACTACTGACTTGACTTGACACATTAACTACCTGGCAGTTTCCGTTGGACTTTCCTGCTTAAACATCTTGGCAACAAACACCTCCATCAAACCGCAACGCAAATTCAGCAAAGACATGTTTTGCCTAGAGCGATAGACACATGTCAGGCTGTTGCTTGTTGGCACATGGGGAAAGATACAGTATTTACCACACAAGTTTAAATGTAGTGTGTTGCTGTTGTGAAACCTACGAGGGCTGGGCGAGAAGTCATAAGCATTGACAACGCAAGTCCAGATAGTGTGTCTGTGCTGCGCTGTGTCCGCATCATTAATACTAATAACATAGACCTATATTATGGTGACACCACTGTGACGCGATGAAGCCAGACTATGTTTTAGCAGCTGGTTATATTACCGGAATACACATCTAGTATGTTTTAGTAGTTTTTGTCGTTCTTTAACCACTGTGATGTGTTGGAAGAGTTTATTTTTATGTGCTGTTTTAGAGGTACATTTTATCAGTATGGAACATGTTCAGTTCTTACAGTAGTTGATGGTGGGGGGGGGGGGGGGGATCCTATCTTATTCTGCGTACTTTTATTGTGGTTCCGATAGCTCTTAGAGTTTCATAGTTCTCACCATGTCTGTATAGTGTATGTATTAGTTACTGTGATACCAAATTGTCTTACCCATGTATGTGTCACAGTGGAAAGTGGAATCCAGAGGAATCTGAGATTCCCCTAGGGGAAAGTAGAATTCCAGTTTCCCCTCGAGGAAACTGGAATTCTACTTTCCTCTGGATTATTGCCAGATGAAACTGGAATTCCAGTTTCCTCTAGGGGAAACTGGAATTCAATCTCTAGGGGAAAGTAGAATTCTACTTTGCCCTAGTGGAAACTGGAATCAGACTTGAACATTGCTTCATTTTGTGCCAGATTTTACTGAACTTTAGAACGTAGTCCTGCTGACCGACTCAGTTTTTTTCAGCATTTTACCCAAAACATATGTTTTTGCCTTGTGTAAGTAGTGGACTCGACAATGCTGAATTGAAGAGTGTTGTGGACAGATGTCGTAACTATTTTTTGTTTGTGATGGAAGAGTTAACCAAGCCAATTTAACGTTCATTCATAATTTATTGCACACACACACTCACATCTTTAATTACACGATATGGTCTAACAACTTTTCCAGTTTTGTCAGTCTTGAGGGTTCTTTTCTTACTTGTCTGTATTTTGACAGTTTGTTTTGTCAGGGCGAGGATGGCACTTGGTGCTGCAGGGAATTCCTGCATCTTTGCAGCAGCACTTCAGATTTTGCCATCTGGTGGATGCGCGTGATGCTTGAATCAAGGTCACCTCTGACAGTCTGGCAGGAAAACACCACACTGTTCATGTCAACCAGTTCCTCACCACGCAACCAATTTTTCACAATACCAGCAGGACAGTACACTTTGTACATCTCACAACCACCCACTGTTTTGGACTCGAGCACTTTACAAGTGAGCAGCCTAACATCTGTGTTGGTTCTATCGGCACTGTGTTGCCCTCTGAAAACGACTTCGTCACATCTTTTGGACTACATACCTTGTGTCTGTGGGTGACCGTGGATCATCACAGTACCGGGCCACATGTTGCAAACTTCATGAATCACCCCAGCAGTAAATTCTCTGCAAAGATTTTTGTTTGTTTGTTTGCTTAACGCCCAGCCGACCACGAAGGGCCATATCAGGGCGGTGCTGCTTTGACATATAACGTGCGCCACACACAAGACAGAAGTCGCAGCACAGGCTTCATCTCTCACCCAGTCACATTATTCTGACACCGGACCAACCAGTCCTAGCACTAACCCCATAATGCCAGACGCCAGGCGGAGCAGCCACTAGATTGCCAATTTTAAAGTCTTAGGTATGACCCGGCCGGGGTTCGAACCCACGACCTCCCGATCACGGGGCGGACGCCTTACCACTAGGCCAACCGTGCCGGTCTCTGCAAAGATAAATAAATAGATCAGCAATTACCTCGCCCATTGCAGTTGCAAAGCTGTTTTAAAGCATATAACTTATTTTCTTTAGATTTGAACCTCCACCGCTCCCCCAACCCCCCCACCCCTCCTTACACACACACACACACACACACACACACACACACACACACACACACACACACACACACACACACACACACACACATACACAAGGATGGAAAAAAGCCGTTTAGAGTCTGCGGGGGAAAAAACAGAGTCCGTCGGGTTAACCTAGACAAACCTTTTTTTTTTATGCCTTATCAAAATCCCTTTTTCCAGAAAACATTGAAGGTAGGCTCAGGTGCACTGGATGACAATACACGAAACAGTACTTACCTCCCATTATCGCTCTGGAGAATTCTCGGAGGTCCAAAACTGCAGAACTGGTCGAAGAGATGACTTGCAACCTCAGCAGCCCTCTTAGACTTCAAGGCGTATGCCCAGCTGTACTTGGAGAAGCAATCTCGGGCGTGCAGAATCCACTTGTACTCATTGTCTGGTCGGCTTCTAAAGTCAATTAGGTCGATCTGAACTCGAAGAAGGAACGCCAGGTTGATCATCACCTTGCCTGATGGTATACTCTTCACTGCTTGCCTTTGGCAGCAACTAGTGCAGGTCTTGAGGAAAATGTCAATCACATCCCATTTGATTCCGGCGTAGTTGCTTTTGACCTCTGCCCAGGTCTTGTCTCGGCCAGAATGGCCAACGTTAGTGTGGCGTGTGGAGATTGTTTGTAAAATCTCCTCACGTGCGACAACCGGACAACCCGACTTCTTGCAAAATATTATATTCTGCGAGCCGACCATCCCGAGCTTGTACAGCTTTTTGGTCCAATGTTTGAATTTTGGACCCTCTGGACATGCATCCTTCTCGTCCAAACTGAGCACCCGCAGAACTTTGTTGTATTTGTTTTGGGGCAGGCAACAAGTCTCTCTATTGTTCATATTCGGTTTTTGTATGTGCGCATCCAATTGCTGGTAAAAGTTTGATTTTTGTTGCTGGTCACCGCACTGTCACCGTTAATCTCCATACTGTCCTCTGCTTCTCTCTTGGCTGTCAAACTGAGATCTGTGTCAGCAACTTCCCCTTTTGTGTGAACCAGTGCTCACAATTTGTTCTCACCAAGGAGCACTTTATTGCTCCAGTACAGCTTAATGGAGTTGTATTCACGAATTCGTGATCTCAAGTCGTGGCAATTAGAATACACCTGGAAAACTGGTAAATAATTTGACATTCACTCAATACCTTTTGTTGTAATAAAACAAGTTCTAAGTCCAGTAAAATCTGGCACAACATTAAGCAATTTTCAAGTCTGATTCCAGTTTCCACTAGGGCAAAGTAGAATTCTCCTCTGGATTCCACTTTCCACTGTGACTGTTCAAGTCTGATTCCAGTTTCCACTAGGGCAAAGTAGAATTCTACTTTCCCCTAGAGATTGAATTCCAGTTTCCCCTAGAGGAAACTGGAATTCCAGTTTCATCTGGCAATAATCCAGAGGAAAGTAGAATTCCAGTTTCCTCGAGGGGAAACTGGAATTCTACTTTCCCCTAGGGGAATCTCAGATTCCTCTGGATTCCACTTTCCACTGTGACATATGTATGATGCTATGCGCCAGTGATGTATGAATGCTATTTATTTTTGTTTTTATCACACAGCAAGCTGCTTTCCTCGTGTATTTTTTATGTTCATTCATGTATTGTACACTTGGCAATAAATTATCTATCTTATCTTATAATAAGGGTCTTTATATGGCGCAAATCCTAATATAGTTCTAAGCGCCTTACAGTCAATGTTCAATAATTATGACCACCCATTACGCACACAGTGGAAACGTGTGCTGGTGAGTGGTAGGTGAAAGGCCTAAATACTCGTTAGCAGCTTTCATGCAATGTGAAATCCTGTGCGTTAATTGCAACGTCGAAGATACGCGAGTTATGTCAAATGTCAGGAGTGTTTGTCTCACATAATTCTCTGTAAGAGGGTTAAATCAAAAATCAATGTCAGTTGCTGCAGGTTGGGAAGACACCGCACAGAGTGTGGAGGAGTTGCAACACACGTTCTA
>NC_090260.1:49787290-49809790 GCF_037325665.1 Littorina saxatilis
CACAAGACTGTCGCTGTGAGCTAGGATCCTGCTCGTGTCTCCGTGTTATCCGAGCCACAAGACTGTCGCTGTGAGCTAGGATCCTGCTCGTGTCTCCGTGTTATCCGAGCCACAAGACTGTCGCTGTGAGCTAGGATCCTGCTCGGGTCTCCGTGTTATCCGAGCCACAAGACTGTCGCTGTGAGCTAGGATCCTGCTCGGGTCTCTGTGTTATCCGAGCCACAAGACTGTCGCTGTGAGCTAGGATCCTGCTCAGGTCTCCGTGTTATCCGAGCCACAAGACTGTCGCTGTGAGCTAGGATCCTGCTCGGGTCTCCGTGTTATCCGAGCCACAAGACTGTCGCTGTGAGCTAGGATCCTGCTCGTGTCTCCGTGTTATCCGAGCCACAAGACTGTCGCTGTGAGCCAGGATCCTGCTCGTGTCTCCGTGTTATCCGAGCCACAAGACTGTCGCTGTGAGCTAAGATCCTGCTCGTGTCTCCGTGTTATCCGAGCCACAAGACTGTCGCTGTGAGCCAGGATCCTGCTCGTGTCTCCGTGTTATCCGAGCCACAAGACTGTCGCTGTGAGCCAGGATCCTGCTCGTGTCTCCATGTTATCCGAGCCACAAGACTGTCGCTGTGAGCTAGGATCCTGCTCGGGTCTCCGTGTTATCCGAGCCACAAGACTGTCGCTGTGAGCTAGGATCCTGCTCGTGTCTCCGTGTTATCCGAGCCACAAGACTCTCGCTGTGAGCCAGGATCCTGCTCGTGTCTCCGTGTTATCCGAGCCACAAGACTCTCGCTGTGAGCTAGGATCCTGCTCGTGTCTCCGTGTTATCCGAGCCACAAGACTGTCGCTGTGAGCCAGGATCCTGCTCGTGTCTCCGTGTTATCCGAGCCACAAGACTGTCGCTGTGAGCCAGGATCCTGCTCGTGTCTCCGTGTTATCCGAGCCACAAGACTCTCGCTGTGAGCTAGGATCCTGCTCGTGTCTCCGTGTTATCCGAGCCACAAGACTGTCGCTGTGAGCTAAGATCCTGCTCGTGTCTCCGTGTTATCCGAGCCACAAGACTGTCGCTGTGAGCCAGGATACTGCTCGTGTCTCCGTGTTATCCGAGCCACCAGACTGTCGCAGTGAGCCAGGATCCTGCTCGTGTCTCCGTGTTATCCGAGCCACAAGACTGTCGCTGTGAGCTAGGATCCTGCTCGTGTCTCCGTGTTATCTGAGCCACAAGACTGTCGCAGTGAGCCAGGATCCTGCTCGTGTCTCCGTGTTATCCGAGCCACAAGACTGTCGCTGTGAGCCAGGATCCTGCTCGTGTCTCCGTGTTATCCGAGTCACAAGACTGTCGCTGTGAGCCAGGATCCTGCTTGTGTCTCCGTGTTATCCGAGCCACAAGACTCTCGCTGTGAGCCAGGATCCTGCTCGTGTCTCCGTGTTATCCGAGCCACAAGACTCTCGCTGTGAGCCAGGATCCTGCTCGTGTCTCCGTGTTATCCGAGCCACAAGACTGTCGCAGTGAGCCAGGATCCTGCTCGTGTCTCCGTGTTATCCGAGCCACAAGACTCTCGCTGTGAGCCAGGATCCTGCTCGTGTCTCCGTGTTATCCGAGCCACAAGACTGTCGCTGTGAGCTAGGATCCTGCTCGTGTCTCCGTGTTATCCGAGCCACAAGACTTTGGCTGTGAGCCAGGATCCTGCTCGTGCGCATGTTGGTACACGGGGGTGTTCGGACACCGAGCGCGAACTCCGCGAAATAAATCTCTCGCCCAACCTGGGGTTCGAATCCATCGATTGTGTCTGACTTTGTATAAAGCCAGCTCGCTGCCGACTTCTCTTTTTCATTTCATTTTCATTTTCATTACTTTATTGTCCCATCGCTGAAAAATTCGGGTCACTTTCTTCCAGTGGAAAGCTAGCAGCAACAGAGTCGCGCTACCCAGGTGTCTGCGTGGAGTAGTGTAATCAGCCACCTGCACTTATGGCAGAATGACCGAGGTCTTTAACGTGCCACAGTGGTGACACGGGGGTGGAACATGGATAAGGTCTCTGAGTCTGCACATAAGGCCAAACAAACAAATTGTTGGTTTTAGGGTAACGTGACTAAAAAAAGATGGCGTTGATAAGTCGCCTTTTTACATTTAGTCAAGTTATGACTAAATGTTTTAACATAGAGGGAGGAATCGAGACGAGGGTCGTGGTGTATGTGTGTCTGTGTGTCTGTCTGTCTGTGTGTGTGTGTAGAGCGATTCAGACTAAACTACTGGACCGATCTTTATGACATTTGACATGAGAGTTCCTGGGTATGATATCCTCAGATGTTTTTTTCATTTTTTTGATAAATGTCTTTTATGACGTCATATCCGGCTTTTCGTGAAAGTTGAGGCGGCACTGTCACGCTCTCATTTTTCAACCAAATTGGTTGAAATTTTGGTCAAGTAATCTTCGACAAAGCCTGGACTTTGGTATTCCATTTCAGCTTGGTGGCTTAAAAATTAATTTATGACTTTGGTCATTAAAAATCTGAAAATTGAATTTTTTTTTAATAAAACGATCCAAATTTACGTTCATCTTATTCTCCATCATTTTCGGATTCCAAAAACGTATAAATATGTTATATTCAGATTAAATACAAGCTCTGAAAACTAAATATATAAAAATTATTATCAACATTAAATTGTCGAAATCAATTTAAAAACACTTGCATCTTATTCCTTGTCGGTTCCTGATTCCAAAAACATATAGATATGATATGTTTGGATTAAAAACACGCTCAGAAAGTTAAAACGAAGAGAGGTACAGAAAAGCGTGCTATCCTTCTCAGCGCAACTACTACTCTGCTCTTCTTGTCAATGTCACTGCCTTTGCCGTGAGCGGTGGACTGACGATGCTACGAGTATACGGTCATGCTGCGTTGCATTGCGTTCAGCTTCATTCTGTGAGTTCGACAGCTTGACTAAATGTTGTTATTTCGCCTTACGCGACTTGTTTACATTTTGTCAAGTTTTGACTAAATGTTTTAACGTAGAGGGGGGAATCGAGACGAGGGTCGTGGTGTATGTGTGTCTGTCTGTCTGTCTGTCTGTCTGTCTGTCTGTGTCTGTGTGTGTGTGTGTAGAGCGATTCAGACTAAACTACTGGACCGATCTTTATGAAATTTGACATGAGAGTTTCTGGGTATGATATCCCCATATGTTTTTTTCATTTTTTCGATAAATGTCTTTTATGACGTCATATCCGGCTTTTCGTGAAAGTTGAGGCGGCACTGTCACGCTCTCATTTTTCAACCAAATTGGTTGAAATTTTGGTCAAGTAATCTTCGACAAAGCCCGGACTTCGATATTGCATTTCAGCTTGGTGGCTTAAAAATTAATTAATGACTTTGGTCATTAAAAATCTGAAAATTGTAAAAAAAATATTATTTTTATAAAACGATTTAAATTTACGTTCATCTTATTCCCCATCATTTTCTGATTCCAAAAACATATAAATATGTTATATTTGGATTAAAAACAAGCTCTGAAAATTAAAAATAGAAAAATTATTATCGATTTTTTTTCGAAATCAATTTAAAAACACTTGCATCTTATTCCTTGTCGGTTCCTGATTCAAAAAACATATAGATATGATATGTTTGGATTAAAAACACGCTCAGAAGGTTAAAACAAAGAGAGGTGCAGAAAAGCGTGCTATCCTTCTCAGCGCAACTACTACCCCGCTCTTCTTGTCAATTTCACTGCCTTCGCCATGAGCGGTGGACTGACGATACTACGAGTATACGATCTTGCTGAAGAATTGTATTGCGTTCAGTTTCATTCTGTGAGTTCGACAGCTACTTGACTAAATGTTGTATTTTCGCCTTACGCGACTTGTTCTTTTTTGGGGTGTGTGTGTTGGGAGGGTTGGGTTGGTCAACCTGTAGGTCTGCACGAACAGAAGCTAAAATCTGACTCCATTTACCAAGATAAGACAAGCAGTAGTCTTTATGCAGTATAGTGTTTGTGTGTGTGTGTATTTGCTTTCTGTTGATTATTAGTTATACATTCTTTATTTTTATATGACTTGTGTAAGGGTATTGGCATTATTTTGACCTTGACACTACCTGCAGACGCTTTCTGTGATTATTAAATACATTATCATATGTACTGAACATAAGCAAAGCTTGTTGTATATTCCTAAGTTTTTTTGTGTTTTACATGTCACCCCAAGTTATTTGAATACAATCATGTTTAAATGAACGCGCGTGTCTAATCTAAGCAGGTTCACCATTAAGTCAAAAGGATTAAAGAAAGCACGAATTAATCTATGTCGTGCAATTATTGATTTCAATGCTAAACCGACCTCAGGTGACGGAGGGCATTCCCTTTGTAATGAGAGTGCGTTAATCCCTTCAATAAACGTATATATGACAATGTCTTAATCCCTCCCATTAGCTTATAGATGACGCTGCGTTAATCCCCTCGGTAAAATTGTCGTTAAACGGGATCTCCTCCCTGTTGGAAGAATGTAAACAACCACACACGCACCAGTCATCAGGATTAAAACAAAATCCTCCCACTTGGATAACGGCAGAAGTCATGAGCCTTTGTGGCAGATATATGAGAGAGAGCTCCCCCAGTCACGTCTTCAGAAAAGAAGTCAATCGCTACAGCCAACGAGAAGTCAATCGCTACAGCCAACGAGAAGTCAATCGCTACAGCCAACGAGAAGTCAATCGCTACAGCCAACGAGAAGTCAATCGCTACAGCCAACGAGAAGTCAATCGCTACAGCCAACGAAAAATCAACCACTACTGCCAACGAGAAGTCTATCACTACAGCCAACGAGAAGTCAACCGCTACAGCCAACGAGAAGACAACCGCTACAGCCAACGAGAAGTCAACCACTACAGCCAACGAGAAGTCAACCACTACAGCCAACGAGAAGTCAACCACTACAGCCAACGAGAAGTCAACCACTACAGCCAACGAGAAGTCAACCGCTACAGCCAACGAGAAGTCAACCACTACTGCCAACGAGAAGTCAACCGCTACAGCCAACGAGAAGTCAACCGCTACAGCCAACGAGAAGTCAACCGCTACAGCCAACGAGAAGTCAACCGCTACAGCCAACGAGAAGTCAACCACTACTGCCAACGAGAAGTCAATCGCTACAGCCAACGGAAGGTTTTCTTGCTGTTTGGTGGGTATTACAATTGTGAGACTAATCTTTTTCTTGTGATCTAAATCACATGAACAAAATGTTTTGACATAGATTTACGTGATCTCATTTTTCTGTTGTTGTCCAGCTTTTAACCCGAGACAAAAAGTTGAAGTGGGATGATGTCTGTTGTTTTCCAGCTTTTAACCCGAGACAAAAAGTTGAAGTGGGATGATGTCTGTTGTTTTCCAGCCTTTAACCCGAGACAAAAAGTTGAAGTGGGATGATGTCTGTTGTTTTCCAGCCTTTAACCCGAGACAAAAAGTTGAAGTGGGATGATGTCTGTTGTTTTCCAGCCTTTAACCCGAGACAACAAGTTGAAGTGGGATGATGTCTGTTGTTTTCCAGCCTTTAACCCGAGACAACAAGTTGAAGTGGGATGATGTCTGTTGTTTTCCAGCCTTTAACCCGAGACAACAAGTTGAAGTGGGATGATGTCTGTTGTTTTCCAGCCTTTAACCCGAGACAAAAAGTTGAAGTGGGATGATGTCTGTTGTTTTCCAGCCTTTAACCCGAGACAAAAAGTTGAAGTGGGATGATGTCTGTTGTTTTCCAGCCTTTAACCCGAGACAACAAGTTGAAGTGGGATGATGTCTGTTGTTTTCCAGCCTTTAACCCGAGACAACAAGTTGAAGTGGGATGATGTCTGTTGTTTTCCAGCCTTTAACCCGAGACAACAAGTTGAAGTGGGATGATGTCTGTTGTTTTCCAGCCTTTAACCCGAGACAAAAAGTTGAAGTGGGATGATGTCTGTTGTTTTCCAGCCTTTAACCCGAGACAAAAAGTTGAAGTGGGATGATGTCTGTTGTTTTCCAGCCTTTAACCCGAGACAAAAAGTTGAAGTGGGATGATGTCTGTTGTTTTCCAGCCTTTAACCCGAGACAAAAAGTTGAAGTGGGATGATGTCTGTTGTTTTCCAGCCTTTAACCCGAGACAAAAAGTTGAAGTGGGATGATGTCTGTTGTTTTCCAGCCTTTAACCCGAGACAAAAAGTTGAAGTGGGATGATGTCTGTTGTTTTCCAGCCTTTAACCCGAGACAAAAAGTTGAAGTGGGATGATGTCTGTTGTTTTCCAGCCTTTAACCCGAGACAAAAAGTTGAAGTGGGATGATGTCTGTTGTTTTCCAGCCTTTAACCCGAGACAAAAAGTTGAAGTGGGATGATGTCTGTTGTTTTCCAGCCTTTAACCCGAGACAAAAAGTTGAAGTGGGATGATGTCTGTTGTTTTCCAGCCTTTAACCCGAGACAAAAAGTTGAAGTGGGATGATGTCTGTTGTTTTCCAGCCTTTAACCCGAGACAAAAAGTTGAAGTGGGATGATGTCTGTTGTTTTCCAGCCTTTAACCCGAGACAAAAAGTTGAAGTGGGATGATGTCTGTTGTTTTCCAGCCTTTAACCCGAGACAAAAAGTTGAAGTGGGATGATGTCTGTTGTTTTCCAGCCTTTAACCCGAGACAAAAAGTTGAAGTGGGATGATGTCTGTTGTTTTCCAGCCTTTAACCCGAGACAAAAAGTTGAAGTGGGATGATGTCTGTTGTTTTCCAGCCTTTAACCCGAGACAAAAAGTTGAAGTGGGATGATGTCTGTTGTTTTCCAGCCTTTAACCCGAGACAAAAAGTTGAAGTGGGATGATGTCTGTTGTTTTCCAGCCTTTAACCCGAGACAAAAAGTTGAAGTGGGATGATGTCTGTTGTTTTCCAGCCTTTAACCCGAGACAAAAAGTTGAAGTGGGATGATGTCTGTTGTTTTCCAGCCTTTAACCCGAGACAAAAAGTTGAAGTGGGATGATGTCTGTTGTTTTCCAGCCTTTAACCCGAGACAACAAGTTGAAGTGGGATGATGTCTGTTGTTTTCCAGCCTTTAACCCGAGACAAAAAGTTGAAGTGGGATGATGTCTGTTGTTTTCCAGCCTTTAACCCGAGACAACAAGTTGAAGTGGGATGATGTCTGTTGTTTTCCAGCCTTTAACCCGAGACAAAAAGTTGAAGTGGGATGATGTCTGTTGTTTTCCAGCCTTTAACCCGAGACAAAAAGTTGAAGTGGGATGATGTCTGTTGTTTTCCAGCCTTTAACCCGAGACAACAAGTTGAAGTGGGATGATGTCTGTTGTTTTCCAGCCTTTAACCCGAGATAAAAAGTTGAAGTGGGATGATGTCTGTTGTTTTCCAGCCTTTAACCCGAGACAAAAAGTTGAAGTGGGATGATGTCTGTTGTTTTCCAGCCTTTAACCCGAGACAAAAAGTTGAAGTGGGATGATGTCTGTTGTTTTCCAGCCTTTAACCCGAGACAACAAGTTGAAGTGGGATGATGTCTGTTGTTTTCCAGCCTTTAACCCGAGACAACAAGTTGAAGTGGGATGATGTCTGTTGTTTTCCAGCCTTTAACCCGAGACAACAAGTTGAAGTGGGATGATGTATGCACGCTGTCTCTTTCTCGTTCTTCTCCTGATTTCGATCGCAGGTAAGAAACATTAGCTGCACTTCCTTGGCTCCGTCTTTCTGTCTGTCCACTTCCAAAGCCACAGTGCAACTTGTCACTGTACAATTATGCTTGTCATTGTGTCTTTGTGTTACAACAATGCGATGCGGTGCTTAAAGTGTGTTTAAACCCTCCAAGTACAGTTTTCAGTGTGTGTAGAGGGGTTCCAGTAATGTCATTTTTTCTGCACTTGAACCGCTCTGCGCTCAGCCGTTCGCCAACTGGCATCATGCAGGGCCGGACCAAATGAGTTGTAAGGGGGGGGGGGGGGGGTTCCTCCTTTTTTGGGGGGGCAAATCAGCGAAGTGGCGAAGCCACAGGGGGGTCCGGGGGCATGCTCCCCCGGAAAATGTTTGAAAAACGGTTAAAATCTGTGCAATCTGGTGCATTCTGGGCCTTGTTTTGAGGGTTAAGAGCAGCATTGTTTTGGTGCTAAAACTAGTAAAAACACAACAACACTCAAAGCAAGGTACATGCTTTCTCCAGGGGTGGGGTTCCGGAACCCCTGGAACCCCCCCCCCCCCCCCCCCCCCCCTGGGTCCGGCCCTGGGCATGCGTCCTAAATTTGCTCATCCGGACTTTGCCGAGAAAACCTCGAGAACTCCCGACGCGCCTGCAAGTGCCTGTGACGTAGGCTTGCGCAAAAAAACGTGGTAAACCACAATCGTGTTGTTCCATATATGTTCGAGTCTCCAGGGCGATAAAATAAGTTGATCAAGAACTGTTACAGTGTTGCGCTTACCTGAACGGTGGTTGGCATGAACACCACAGACTCGTGTGGAACCTGGTGAATTTTGTAAAGTTTAGCTTTCCATTTTGAAGACGGTAGCTTCCGTTGTCACAATCAATCATCGGGCAGTGACATGCCATTCTTAAAATCGATAATCGCTGAATTTACATCGACAAAACAACAAAATAAACACAAGTGTCTGACTCGTCAGTCGCAGAACATACGCAAAGCTGTGTTGCAGACGATTTGTTCCCTCGAAAAAATGACGCAGCCAATGAGAGGCGTCTGTGCGGTCACGTGATTTTCCTTCTTTGTTCCATGTAAACGTCGGAACTGTTTAGTGGTGTATTATTGTCTTAAAAAATGCTGACAGGCATTATCTCCTTTTGGATTCCAGGGAGGAATCTGATTTTGTCCGAAGACCGTGTGTACCATACTTCCAGGCAACACACATCATTGGAAAAGCTGAATCGACGCACCAGAGTATATGCGTGAGTATAAGTGCAAACACACAGACAGACAAACATGCAAACAGACAAACATGCAAACAGACAAAGCATAAAACTACACCGACAGACAAACACATATTCACACAAAACTTATCTTGATAGTTCTATTCTGATAGAACTATCAAGATAAGTTGCGTGTAAATATTTGTTTGTCTGTTCACTTAAAAACCGTTGGCTCGAAATATCTGTGAATGTATTGTTTTGTCAATAACAAACGTTCCAACAACCTACCGTTCTTGTTTTTTGATATCGGCAATAACAAAGACGCATGGTTCCGGTTTCTTCCACGTGTATAAAGTACACGCATACCTCGCCAGGTTTGTGTATGTGACTGACGATGCCATGCTTTGTGTGTGGTTTGTTTTTGTTGCTTACTGTACATGGCATACATTACGTGTAAAATCCAGTTCTTTAACAGACAACAAACCGTGCAAAGTTCAAGAAGCTGCAATCCGAAGCGACCTATTTCTGATTCTAGCAGCCGATCTTTCCAAACAAAAACACAAAATCAGCCAAACTCTCCTGTCACATAGAACGATCGTGCAATGTTGAAATAAAATTCAAGTTACCGTCACCCCAACAGAAGTCAGACTTTCGAACATAGAATATACGTTAGCATGTTACGTCATGACGTCATATGATTCCTAGCATATTGACGTAATGCTAAACAGCCGGTTATCTCGAGTCTTCTCCCTTTGCATATCCGTGGGTTTTTCGACCTTGGGCGATTTCCGTGGATACATGCGCGAAGGGATATGCGCACTATAACCGTCGTCTGCAATCAACGACATGGACCATTCTCACGGGGAATAACCGGCTATACAGTGGTAAGCTGGTGGACGGTGAGTAACACTCGATTCCGCCTGCATTTTCCAGTTTTACCACAAAGTTGTTGATTTCTGTCTGGATTAAAGGTGACCTACTGCATCGGCGATGACTAACTTTGTTTCGAAATGCATAATATGTTGAAGAAGGATTTGCGTTTTCCGGTATTTAAATGTTAAAACGAGAAATCGTGGTGACGAAGCACCGGAAATGGCTGCTCGGTGGGTTTCAAATGCAGAAATGCGCTTCTTTTTACAAAACCAGCTCGTATTGAGCTTCGGTACGGGAGTCTTAGTGACAAAGGAATCATACTTGATACAAAGGAGTGCTATTGTCGGGTTGGAATCATCCGTTAGAGCGTGCAGGCGAGAGGCGGTCAAATATGCGAGATGATCGTACACCGGGTTGAAGACCGTCGCGAATGGGGCCGCAGACGCATAATCCGGTTTGATGCATAATTTTCTGTTAAACTAGACTTTCAGAACATTCTCAGTCTCTGTCTGTCTCTGTCTCTGTCTCTCTCTCTGTCTCTCTCTCTCTCTCTCTCTCTCTCTCTCTCTCTCTCTCTCTCTCTCTCTCTCTCTCTCTCTCTCTCTCTCTCTCTGAGCTGGCCCCACCATACCTAAATGCATTCTTGACTAAAGCTTCCGAGCGCTATGTGTCAAACAAATCTATATATATATTACCAAGGACTCGCATAGATCTATACAAAACTAGCTTTGCTTTTGTGGGACCTTCACTGTGGAACTCTCTTCCTTCGAATGTACAAACGTGCCGTTCATTGAACGCATTCAAAACCTCCCTCAGGAAACACATACTGAGGTCTTCATAAGTTACGCTGCCGGTATTGTAGCTAGCTTTGTTAATTATAATTATTTTATTACTCTGAAATATTGACTGCTGCATGTCTACATAATGCTAAATCTACCTGTCTTGGTAGGCTCACTGTGTGCTTGTTGAATGGCACTTAGTTGTGTGTATATTATTATTAGTACTATATGTGTTCCTCCTTGTGCGTCTGCGTGTGAGTGCGCAAGTGTGATTGCATAATTAATGTTCCATTCTGTAATTGCTTTATTGATGTTCCATTCATGTATTTTCTACTACTTTTCTCATTTATTATTACTGTATGTTTGATGTTTCTATGATTCTAGTCGGGCGCACGCGTGAATATGTGTTTGTGTGAATGTAAAGGGCACATTGTAAGATTAAGCCTATGGCCTAAAATGTCTACCCTTTATGTGAATAAAATGTTCTAAGTCTAAGTCTAAGTCTAAGTCTCTCTCTCTCTCTCTCTCTCTCAGCAGTCTCTCTCTGTACGTCACTGAATAGTCGTCGGTTGCTAAAATGCCCCCCCCCCCCTTACCCCCTCCCCCCCCTCCCGACTAACCTTCAATAAATGTATAATGTTGAATAGGAGTGGCTGTCATCTGTTAGCCAGTCAGCAATACTTTGCGGGGGAAAGGAGGCATATGGTTAGGAGGTAGTCGTCCTTTGCGGATTATGACTTTATTCAGTCAACGAAGTCATTCGGCGCTCAGTGTTTTCTGGGTAAAAAGAAGAATAAGTGTTTCCCAATAATGCCGCGGAAAAATATGTAAACATTTGCTTTAGAAAACCTTTGCTGCGGAAAAAACTATGCTTCTGCGGATGATGACATTAATTCAAAAATGCTGCAGATAAACCGGTTTTTTTTACATCATTTCTGTGGGTTTTTTCGCAGGAAAACTGAAAAAGTGATAATATGTACGCTAAGGAAAATTACATCCTAATGGTTTGCCTAGTTTCCATCTGAAAGTAGTTTTTCCGCAACATAATGTGTACATGTTTTTCCGCGGATTTATTGGGAATACTTGTTTCTTCCGAATAACCTGTGACAGTTTTTGTTTTTACCCAGAAAAAACTAACGATCTTGTTAAGTAGCGTTTGTATCCGCCGCCCCCCCCCCCCCCCCCTCAGGATATAGCTTGCTCCACAGTGCCCCAATCAGAAGCGAGAATAATTTTTGAAGCAAATCGAAAACGAAGTGGACTACTGCGTCCGTCTATGCAAATTTGATAATGCTGCTGACAGGTAAGTGTGTTACCAGCGTAATTTTGCAACTTTGAACTTCCGACAACGAACTCATTCGGCGCTCCGAAAATTCTCGGTAATTTAGGACGAGTCCATCTCTCAACAGAGAGACAACTCAAGTGATAATGAGCAAGTATAAAAGGCCGCGGAAACAGAGACTACATATCAATCCTTTTCGGATTATAACTTCATTCAGCTATTCTGCGGAAAAACAGAAATACAGCAGAAAAACGGGTTTTCTGCAGCATTTCTGAATAATGTTATCATCCGCCGAAGCATCTTTTTCCGCAGCAAAACATTTTACTGCAGTAAAATTGAAATAAATAATGCTGCAGTAAAACGGTGCTGTCTTTTTATTGCAGAAAACCTTCTTACATTTTTTTCCGCAGCATGTTGTACTAGCTCATGATAATATTGGCTCACGTGAGTTCCCTCTATGTTGAGAGATGGACTCGTACAAAATTACCCGGAAAACACTAAGCGCCGAATGGCTTCGTTGCCTGAAGAAAGTCATGATCCAGGACAACTACCTCCTAATCGTGTGCCTCCTTCCCCCCAAAGTACTGTGTATTGTTCTATGCTGGCTGGCTAAGGGATGACAGCCACACCAATTCAACATTATATTGAAGGTAAAAGTGGGGGGGGGGGGGGATTAGCAACCGACGACTATTCAGTGACGAAACAGTGAGAGACTGCTGAGAGAGAGACAGAGACAGAGACAGACAGACAGACAGACAGACAGACAGACAGACAGACAGGCAGAGACAGAAAGAGGAAGTGAGAGAGAGAGAGAGAGAGAGAGAGAGAGAGAGAGAGAGAGAGAGAGAGAGAGAGAGAGAGAGAGAGAGAGAGAGAGAGAGAGAGAGAGAGAGAGAGAGAGAGAGAGAGAGAGAGAGAGAGAGAGAGAGAGAGAGAGTGTTCGAATATCTAGTTTAACAGAAAATTATGCATCAAACCGGATTTTGGGTCTGAGGCCCCATTCGCGACGGTCTTCAATCCGGTGTACGATCATCTCGCATATTTGACCGCCTCTCGCCTACACGCTCTAACGAATGATTCCAACCCGACAATAGCACTCCTTTGCATCAAGTATGACTCCTCTGTCACTAAGACTCCCGTACCGAAGCTCAATACGAGCTGGTTTTGTAAAAACAAGCGTATTTCTACATTTGAAACCCACCGAGCAGCCATTTCCGGTGCTTCGTCACCACGATTTCTCGTTTTAACATTTAAATACGGGAAAACGCAAATCCTTCCTCGACATATTATGCATTTCGAAACAAAGTTAGTCATCGCAGATGCAGTAGGTCACCTTTAATCCAGACAGAAATCAACAACTTTGTGGTAAAACTGGAAAATGCAGGCCGAATCGAGTGTTACTCACCGTACACAGCTTACCACTGTATAGCCGGTTATCCCCCGTGATTCTGGTAGTTGTTGCTGACAAAAAAACATGATTTTAACACAGAATATAATGTCAGAATAGCTATATAAACGCTATTGTGTTTTCAGCGTAGCAATAGGGTCCTATATAGCTATTCTGATGGACACGTGGGGGGATTCGGGGGCTGTGATTGGATGGTCTCACACATCCCTTTTCCGATCATCAAAGCATAACGCTACGAAAGTTGGCCATTTTTGCCGATATCCAAACGATATCGGCAATAACAAAGACGCGCATGGTTCCGGTTTCTTCCACGTGTATAAAGTACACGCATACCTCGCCAGGCTTGTGTCTGTGGCTAGTCGACAGACGATGCAATTTGCTTTGTGTGTGTTTTTGTTGTTGCTTACTGTACATGACATACATTACGTGTAAAATCCAGTTCTTTAACTGGCAGCAAACCTTGGAAATTTCCAGAAGCTGCAATCTGAAGCGACCTATCTCTGATTTTTGCAGACGATCTCTCCAATCACCAATGTTTAACACAAAATCAGCAAACTCTCCTGTCACATAGAACGTCCATTGTGTAGTGCAATGTTGAAATGAAGTTACCGGTCTGAAACATTTCGTCGTTTCTTCTGAGACAATCCTTGTTCTCTTATCATCTACAGATTTACCGCAGTCTTCACCACGCGAATTCCCAACAGAAACTTTCGAACATACAATCTACGTAGGCAAGCATGATACGTCATAACGTCATATGATTCCTAAGATATTGACGTAATGCTAAGCATCCGGTTATCTTGAGTTTTCTCCGTAATACATGTCCGTGGGTTTTTCAATGTTCGGTTATTTCCGTGGCTTCATGCAGAAAGGGAACCGTCGTCTGCAATCAACGACATGGACCATTCTGGTCCTTGTTGCTGACAAAAACATGATTTTAACACAGAATTTAATGTCAGAATAGCTATATAAACGCTATTGTGTTTTCATCGTAGCAATAGGGCCCGATATTTAGACTCGAACAAGTATAATGCGACTCGTCTTCGACTCGTCGGCATTATACTTGTCTCGTCTAAATATCGGGCCCTATTGCTACGCTGAAAACACAATAGCTGTTAATATTTAGACTCGAACAAGTATAATGCGACTCGTCTTTGACTCGTCCGCATTATACTTGTCTCGTCTAAATATCGGACCCTATAGCCACGCTGAAAACAATAGCTGTTACTGAAGGTGACTGATGAAATCAAAAGAGTCTTCGAACACATTTTCTGATGTTGTTAAACGCTTACAAAACACCAACACCTTCAAGAATCTGCTAGACAAAGACAAACTTATCATTCAGTCACGTTATTTGTATGATAATTGATATCGAGGAAGCGAGTTTGAACATGTTAACTCATTGTCTCCCAGGTACGGATATATTCGTACCCACTCTTATGACTCTATCTGACCTGGTACGGATATACCCAACACACAGTCACTTCAGTCGCTTCCTGTAACGTTGATCTATAAGGCCTAAAGACAAAAAGGTGTGGTTACGGTAACCCGACCTACCCTATTCTTAGGGGCCAACCCTATAACTTTTTATTACATTAGTCAAAATTATCGCATTTTTACTGATCACATGACAAAACATGCTGTTGTCATTGGTCAACTAGGAACTGTATATCAATTGACATCGCGCAGGAAGTTCCCAGCGAAATTGATATCGCGCAGGAAGTAGTTCATCAATTTTAATTTTGAAGAATAAAATCTCACCTGAAGGAAACAAATGTCTCCCTTTTTTTTAAATCACAAATTTATAAAAGAAAAGTAATTGAATCAGAAAGATTAAGCTGTGCAATGAATAAAATCAAACTGTTCCCACCCAGCTTTAACAGAGAAGTAGTAGAAAAGAATGTTACAATCTTACCGACTGAGATAGTTGGAACCGTCGCGATATAACCTTCGTGGTTGAAAACGACGTTAAAGGCATAGAAAGCTGATGACTATTCACGCTAATTGCTTTACCCACAGCTCTGCCGTGTGCTGACAAAACCGAGTAAGTCCATTTTTTTCAAAAATGATATTTTTTGTTCATCAAAGCTTAGAAATTAAGGCGCACCTCATGTGTAAATTGTGACTTTGTGAAATAAATAGATAAGGAGATATTAAAAAGTAAGTCCACACCTTAAACACTGTTTAAAGTACATCTGCCATGTGCTGACAAAACCGAGTAAGTCCATTTTTTCCCAAAAATGATATCTTTTTGTTCATCAAAACTAAAACATCAAGAAGCAGCCTGTGTGTAAATTTTGACTTTGTAAAATAAATAGATAAGGAGATATAGAAAAGTAAGTCCACAACTTCAAACATTTCTCCAAAAAAATTACATGTCAATTTGCTGGTAAAACCAAGTAAGTCCATCCACCAATCACAAGAACCTTTATGACGCTATAACCAATCAGAATGCAATGTTTTTGCCAGTATGACGTCAAAGTCAATCCGAATATTCTTGCGGCATTTTACTTGTTAGTAGGGGTGCTAGTTTTGGTGCAAGCATGGCTGCTAAAGAAGAAGTGTTGTCAAGATAAATGACAAAACAGTGAAAATAACGTTAACATTACGAATTTGCACAAGATGGAGAGAGAGAGAGAGAGAGAGAGAGAGAGAGAGAGAGAGAGAGAGAGAGAGAGAGAGAGAGAGAGAGAGAGAACGAGAGAGAGACTAAACAGGGAGAGAGTGAGAGAAAGGAAATAAATCAGGGTCGACGGGGGGGGAAGGGGGGGGGGGATATAGGGAGAGAGAGAAATAAAGGGAAAGAGGAATTAGGGAGGGAGGAAGAGAGTAAGAGGGAGAGAGATAGCGAGAGAGGTAGGGAGGGATAGAAAGAGAGATGGAGGGAGGAAAAGAGAGAGATAGGGAGGGATAGAGGGAGGGAGAGAGAGAGAGAGAGAGACAAGGATCGTCAGGTGAATTATATATTGATAGAGAAGAAAAATGTTTAAAATAAAACGTCATAAGGTGACGTCATTATGTCTCGCCTTATCGAAAGAGGTCATTTGTGTGTTCTAAACTTTAAATGACGTCATTTGTGAGTTCTAAACTTAAAATGACGTATTTTCTGTATGGGTCGTCTGACAAGAATTTTAAAACTATCATTATAGGAAAATTGGGAACCCCTTGGACTTACTTGGTTTTGTCAAAACATTCATGCACACTTAAAAAGTTGTTTTTGGTTGTGGACTTACTTGTTCATATCTGCTTATCTAAGCACTCTAAAAAGTAGAAATTAGCACACAAGATGCGCATTGATTTCTTCTTTTTGATGAACAAAAAATATCATTTTGAAAAAAAAAAAGACTTACCAAAGCGGAAGGTCGTGGGTTCGAATCCCGGTCGCACCTGACGGGTAATTAAGGTGAAGATTTTTCCGATATCCCAGGTCAACTTACGTGCAGGCCTGCTGGTGCCTTATCACCCTTCGTGTGTACACGCAAGCACAAGACCAAATTAAATGCGCACGGAAAAGATCGTGCAGTCCAAAGCAGAGTTCGGTGGGTTATAGAAACACGAAAATACCCAGCATGCTTTCACCGAAAACGGCGTATGGCTGCCTAAATGGTTTTGTAAAAACGGTCATCCACGTACAAATCCACTCGTGCAAAAGCACACGTGTACGTGGGAGCTTCAGCCCACGAACGCAAAAGAAGAAGAAGAACGCCTTCACAAAAATTGCGTCCTCGCTGTTAAAACCCGTCAATCGGGACAGTGAATGTGTCCGTACCATGTCCACACGGCACCTGAATTGCTTAATATCAATTCAAACGTAACACATCTATAAATAGATTCAGGAAACATTGACACCTGCAATAAAATCACTTTCGTGCCTGTGCTAGCATTTTAATGTCCAGAAATATTTCTTAATAACAATTTCAAGAAACGATTTTTAAGACATCAAACCCGGGTAAATAGTGTTTGATTTGAATTTCAAATAATGTGATTTAAGGCTGTAACTATAGAAGTAACCGAACCACCCAAACTTACAACAAAAAAAACATTACCGGAACAAAAAAACATGCTGTGTAGCTTAAAAAATTGTACGTGAATAATATGTATTTTAGCAAATCACCGCAATCTGATATGCTCATCATTCTCCAAGGCACTCAAACTAACACTCACGTACACAGTCATACACAAGAACCAGCTTTTATTCTTGACTGGACATAGTCCTTAGATCAAGACTGGTTTTAATCAGAACAAACACACAAACGCACACATTGTTACAGGTTCGCTTCGAAAGTATCTGTGAGAATCGTACCGAAATGAGCCAGAGCGTTGTTTAGAGATCAAATAAGCAAAGGGAAGTAAGCGCTCTAATGTGCACACGACATGTGTAATAGAGTAAGCGAGAGTTATACGGAACGTTTCTCCTGGCACCTGAGAGAATAACGCATTGAAATGAACAAGCGACTTTCATCCTCAAAAAAAGCATTACTTTTTCTTCCAAATGTTTTGACAAAACCAACTAAGTCCACTTGGTTAGATCTGTCAAATTTTTTAGATCTGATATAATGGAAAAAAGTGACAAAACCAAGTGTCCACAAAATGCCCAACAAAACAAAAACCATCCATCAGATCATTATCAAACTCGGGTTGTAAACGTACATTAATGCTATTTATCTTATTATCTCTGTAGGTTGATCAAGCTAATCGTCACTTTTGAGAAATGTAATAAAACAGAAAAAGTCGTTTATCTCAGAACTAGCTTCAGTGGACTTACTCGGTTTTGTCAGCACACGGCAGAGCTGGAGACATGCTAAATTAAGTTCCCTGCAAGATATTGTGGTCTAGGACCCCTTAAATGTTGAGATATTTGAATTTTTATTTTGATCTAGATCGTCCTATTTATAGATTTGCCAACAGAGGTAACGTTGACGCAAGGGAAATAACTCCGCGTCTTTGTTGACATCCTCACTTTTTCAGAGGCTAGAACAAGCTGTAATGCATGTATATGGTCCGCGCATTGCGACATATCGTCATTATATGGCCTTATGATGCATTTGACATCGATTGTGGGCAAACTACACATCGTAAACACGGGAGCGAGTTAGTAAGCCTTTAAACACCAAATAAAGATAACGAAAGAAAGGTAGTTGGAACAGCCATAAACAAAGCTGACCTTGAAAGTACCAGTACTGAGAAAACTGTGAGATCTCTTGCAGTGTTTCAGCGCACATCACTCACAAAAAGGCAGGAAATGAGCAGCCGATTTAAACAGTTCGCACCTGCATGAACCATTGTCCATCTTTCTTAGTCGTAGCCATACAACATCAACCAAACAACTTTCAGCATCTATCACAGTCACAGTGCCGTCGGAGGACGCCATTTTGGATGAGTCGTTAAGCGAGACTGAGCTTGGACAACATTATTATGCAATCCGCCGATAGATCAACCGACAAATACCTGGAAGCTTTCTTGGGCACAGAAAATGAGCCAGAGGACTTTGCTGATACTGCCTGGCGCACTTCAGTTCCTGCCATCGTTCAGAATTGCCAAATCGAACAGTCAAAAAGTACGACTGAGGAAGTAACTGGGACATGCATGTGTTGCGACTCATCTCGTCATCGGCGCTTTTCCGGAAATGACCTGCGCTTTGTTGGAATTCCAACAATGGCCGCCATTGTAGAAATTCTAACTTTGCGCTACGCGATTCTAGAAATGTACCGCGCGCATAGTGAGAATTCTGCTCTTTCTTAGAATGCGATGTAAAATGAAACAAGTCAGGATGGCCTATGATGATCCTTGTGGTTTAAAGTGATCAATGCTTAGACTCAGTGATGTACATTTTAGTCGGTCTCCGGTCTCTGACCGATCCAATTTCCCCAGGACCTATAGCTTTAACCCCAGCAGGACACAGGTCCGATTAACCTACAGAAGAAGTGGTCAAGGGTCCGATCGTTTTTGACAATGAAGCGGACATGCGGACTGTTCAATTTTCAAGAGGAAAGCTTGTTTCGGTTTTGCCAAGCGAAAGTAAACACTGCGTGAGGAAAGCTGGTTTCGGTTTTGCCAAGCGAAAGTATGCACTGCGTGTGACCAGTTTGTTGAGTGAACGAGGCACCATATGGGATCTGATTCTTTGAATTAATTTATCCTCAAGTTGGATCAAGAAGAAAAAAAGAAAACCGAACCCATATGGTGCCTCGAGTGCATTCATTGACTCAGCAATAAATCGTTTAAACCAATGGGAAACACGCTGTTGCTGCACCAGGACACAAGGAGAATCAAGAGATATGCGAGAAAGTTGTTTTTTCAAAGCAAGAAAAGGGATTAGCAACAACTGTTCAAATAACTTTGAAATGTGATTCAATCCTTTGAGTATCTAGTCATGACAGTCGCGGAAGGTGGACGAATTTAAACTGAAAAATCTTTTTAAATGCGGTTTTACGAGTCTTGTTTTTGTCCTATTGAAATTGCAATCTCAGGACACTGTGTCCTATTGATTTTTAGTCTTCAGGACAATTGTCCTAAAGGCTGCTAGAAAAATGTACATCACTGCAGTTAGTCTTGAAAAAAACAGATGCATTGTATAACGCACCAAACCAACCGAATTACAAAAAGCAAAAACACTTTTGATAACTTTGGCGGGCTGTAACAACACAGTTTAACGACCCATCCCACTCGACCAAAACGCACCAATTGGAAGAGTGTTCCGATATAATGTTTCACTGGTAACTATCGATTGTAATAATTTTTTCTCACTCTTAACTGGTTATATATTAAACTCACACAGTCTCTCTGGGCTGCAGAGACAGCATTACGTCCCTTTACTGAGTAGGCTCTTGTCACTGCATGGTAATCTAGGCTCTTGAAACGTAATGTGCAAGTCTGTGCGCTATATTGATGTGATTGATTGTTGCAAAATGTTGATTCAAATTAAAGATGATTTCAGCCTGTTGTAACAAACTAACACTCTACTCTGAGAAAAAAAAATCATTGTGTTCAAAATAGATCGAGACAGCAGCAACTAGCTAGCTGTATGCGCTGAATGTCACTGAGAGAATTGTTACACAGTGTACCCCCACATCCCCAATTCAAGACTTCCCCTGTATAAGACCTTGCTCTTTCATATACCTTATTCATGACCTGTGAAAAGGGTATACTTTTTTGTGCCAGTCGAAGGGTTGCCATTTCTAGAACGAGGCAGCTCGTTTCCGGAAATGCGGCGCTTTGTTGGAAATCAAAATTAATGAGGTTTCGGGAAATCCCGATTATTCCAACTCTGCCCCGGATTCTTACTTTGCGCCCAACACAGGCTTCGCTGATCCTTCGAACTGGCAACTCCACTGAACTTGTTTGCCTTTGTTGGTGATCTGTTTCAACCGTATAATTTTGTTCTTTTTTCATTATAAATGCCTTATTTTGTCTGAGAAAAAGAACCAGTTACTGAAAAATAAAAGTAAAAGCAGCAAAGTTACGCAGAAAGCAGGAAAAGACAACCCAACATTTCCAACATTAAATACAAGGCAGTAGCCTCCCTTGCGTTTGTCTGACTTCTTGGGTAGGTTTATGATTCCTACTGTTCTGAAATCGAATGCGATAAAATCGTTATCGTTAGATTTGACTGTGATATCAACATTTATCAGTCTGAATGTCTCGGAATGCTTACGCCTCGATCTGATATGAGTTCAGCTTTCTCGACATTCAGACTGATAAATGTTGATATCACAGTCAAATCTAACGATAACTAATAAACAAAAACAAAAACAAACAAAAAAACGAGTGCAGAAAACGCAATGAAAGCGAAAGCGCTCTAGTCGCACACTTATTTGTGTAATTGGTGTAATGTCAAGTAGGTTTAATTTGTACACATTAGAAAAAAAAGTTAAACAAAAAAGTGATTGCCTACCTTCCTACCCTATTTTGTTTTGCTATGTTACCTTAACCACACCTATTTTTTGTTGGCCTAACCCCTGCATTTCAGCGTGTTGATACACAGTTTCCACACAGTTACTACAATTCTGAGTGACCTGCTACAGCACAGCTGGTCTCGGCCAAAAAAAAACACTTGGTCAACATAGGTGGGGTAGAAAGTGTTAAATTTGATCGACCGACAACGAATTTGAAATAAAATGAGACGCTTAAAAAGCCACGAGGGTTATCAAAACAACTTTCCACACTACTACTACTACTACTACTACTACTACTACTACTACTACTACTACTACTACTACTACTACTACTACTACTACTACTACTACTACTACTACTACTACTACAACTACTACTAATTAACGTAACGTATTCAATGGTGCAATGTTTAATGATGCAATATGACAATTTAAATGGTGCAATGTGACGTATTCAATGATGCAATGTGACATATTAAATGGTGCAATGTGACGTATTCAATGGTGCAATGTTGCAATGTGATGTATTCAATGGTGCAATGGGACGTATTTAATTGTGCAATGTGACATATGCAATGGTGCATTGGGACGTATTTAATGGTACAATGAGATGTATTCAATGGTACAATGCGACGTAGCCTATTTAATGGTGCAATGTGACATACTAAATGGTGCAATGGGACGTATTTAATGGTGCAAGGTGACGTATTCAATGGTGCAATGTGACATATTAAATGGTGCAATGGGACGCATGTAATGGTACAATGTGGCGTATTTAATGATACAATGAGACGTATTTAATGGTGCAATGGGACGTATTTAATGGTGCAATGTGACGTATCGTGTGTCCACAGACCTGCGGCCAAAATACACACGGACCAAGAGACTTAGAAACGAAAAAAACTATGAGAATGCCGAAGAGAATAACGATGAGTGGGGTGCATTTGAATTTTACGCATTTGAAAAATGTTTTTGTCTTCCCGCATTTGATTTTCCCGCATTTGGTGGTTTGAATTTCACGTATGTGAGCTTTTGAAAGTCACGCATGTGAGCTTTTGAAAATCACGCATGTAGTGTATGCGTTGGGGTGTGTGTATATAAGATAGAGTTGCTCGTGACCGATGATGAGTCTCAATTCACCTTGAAATGAGTTGAAACATTTCAGTTTTCTATTAGATGAGATGGTAAATTCTTCAAGAGGTGAATGAAGAATCGTTCTGACACATGTCTTCAATTCTTTCACATACTCAAGCAATTTTTACAGTAAAACAAATATACACATGTACCTCTTCACACACTCACACACACACACACATACACACACACACACACACACACATACATACACACACACACACACATTTCTTTGATTTCTTGGTTTCACGGTCCTTGACGTATAAACTCCCACGGCTGAGAATTGCCGG
>NC_090260.1:49812290-49822290 GCF_037325665.1 Littorina saxatilis
TGTTTGGAGAAGTCGGCCCATCGTTATAGGTCGCTAATGTGTTTGGAGAAGTCGGCCCATCGTTATAGGTCACTAATGTGTTTGGAGAAGTCGGCCCATCGTTATAGGTCACTAATGTGTTTGGAGAAGTCGGCCCATCGTTATAGGTCACTAATGTGTTTGGAGAAGTCGGCCCATCGTTATAGGTCGCTAATGTGTTTGGAGAAGTCGGCCCATCGTTATAGGTCACTAATGTGTTTGGAGAAGTCGGCCCATCGTTATAGGTCGCTAATGTGTTTGGAGAAGTCGGCCCATCGTTATAGGTCGCTAATGTGTTTGGAGAAGTTGCCTTGCAAACGGTTGGAGTTTCACACCTGTCGCTTTTATTTGCATTGCTTTTCTGAGCTGACTTCATGTGTCTGCTTTGTTTCCTATGAGTTTGGGACTTGTCTCCGATAAATATATTCAAACGGATGGTATAAAAGAAGAAATAGGATTTATCCTACATACGTAATAGAGAGACACCCGTGAGATAATAATCGTTCAAATCACACGTGTGTATATCATGTAAATGAGGTCATGTCAAGCAAGTCTGGCATGGACCTGTTTTTCCACTGCTTATGATGCCAAAGTCACCGAGACAAACGTCATTATAGAAACACAAATTGCGCTCGCTAATTACCCTCGATGAATCTTTAGAACTAACACGTCACGCCACACTTTCAGAGTGACGTTTCTTTGCTTTGACGTAATAGATTGCACGAGGCTTTAGAAGAGATCGAGGTTCTAAAACAAGCGTCTTCAATTTAGCTGCCTCGAATGCAGGACATTTTCAGTAAAATACACGTAAGTACAGTATGTAGGATAAACAGAATACTACATGGCTTGCTGTTCCGTACCAGATTTACACTCGTTGCTTTTTCAAATAGTGAACAGCTCGCTTTCGCTCGCAGTTCAATATTTAAAAAAACAACTCGTGTAAATCTGGTACGACACAGCAAGCCATGTAGTATTCTCTATATCATTCAGACAATTGAACATTGAAAATGAGATAAATAAATGATGCTTTGGTGTGTTAGTGTTATTTAACCTTTGCCGGATGCCGCTTTTGACTACACACGCCCGACGATGCGGGTTTGTCTGAACCCGTACATTTGAAAGATGGTTTTTACCTTTTATTTCTCTAACGACGATGCGGGTTTGTCTGAACCCATACATTTGAAAGAGGGTTTTTACCGTTTATTTCTCTAACGACGGGGTGGGTTCAGGGAAACCCACAGCGCTACTTCAGTGGGTGCATCGAGTTTCTCCCTTCACCGACTTCTTGCAGGAGAGGGGGAGGGAGAGGGGGAGGGAGAGGGGGAGGGAGAGACTGAGAGACTAAAAAAGAGAGAGCTGAGAGACTAAGAAAGAGAGAGAGAGAGACTAAGACAGAGAGAGAGAGAGACTAAGAAAGAGAGAGAGAGAGACTAAGAAAGAGAGAGAGAGTGACAATGACAATGACAATGACAATTCTTTATTTCCGAGGGTAGTGGCATAAGCAAACAGGTGCTTTTTTACATCCAGCCCTCGCCCATGGGAGGGTTTAATCTAATGATAATACGTTTAAAAAATGTTGGAATATCAATTAAAGAAGTAATAAAAACAAACAATGAACAAGCAAACGATTAACAGACTAAAAAAACAAACAAAAATATACATACAAGCGAACATGACATATTATTGACAAAGGCATAATGAAAACTGTATCAATCAAGCAAAAACGTGTGCAACTTCGAGGAAAGAAAAATTCTGTGAACTGAGGAATCAATGGAACAACTACGTTGCAAATAATAACAATGTAGCATTGTTACATAAGTCATGTTATGAAATTAATTAGGTACATGTATCTACTGAAACGTGTAAAAGGTAAAAATAAGGCATCAACAATATAAACATGTTCAGGCTAAGTGAGAAGAGAGAGAGAGAGACTAAGAAAGAGAGAGAGAGACTAAGAAAGAGAGAGAGACTAAGAAAGAGAGAGAGAGAGACTAAGAAAGAGAGAGAGAGAGACTAAGAAAGAGAGAGAGACAAAGAAAGAGAGAGAGAGAGACTAAGAAAGAAAGAGAGAGAGACTAAGAAAGAGAGAGAGAGAGAGACAAAGAAAGAGAGAGAGAGAGAGAGACTAAGAAAGAGAGAGAGAGAGAGAGACTAATAAAGAGAGAGAGAGAGAGACTAAGAAAGAGAGAGAGAGAGAGAGAGAGAGAGACTAAGAAAGAGAGAGAGAGAGAGACTAAGAAAGAGAGAGAGAGAGACTAAGAAAGAGAGAGAGAGACTAAGAAAGAGAGAGAGAGACTAAGAAAGAGAGAGAGAGAGAGAGAGACTAAGAAAGAGAGAGAGAGAGACTAAGAAAGAGAGAGAGAGACTAAGAAAGAGAGACTAAGAAAGAGACAGAGAGAGAGACTAAGAGAGAGAGACACAGAGAGAGAGAAGAGAGACAGAGAGAGAGAGAGAGACAGTCAGATAGACAGATAGACAGATAGACAGACAGACAGACAGTCAGATAGACAGACAGACAGACAGAGCAACTAACAAAAGACATACAGACAGAGAGATACGGACAGACAGACAGACAGAGAGACAGACAGTCTCTTGGAGACAAACATGCAGACAGACACTGTTCCGCCGCTTTGGTAATTATGGGTGTAGCAGAACCCGCGCCGTCGGCAGAGGGATAGTTACAATCACTACTACTGTTTAAAAGTATGGGTTTGTGTGAACCCGCGCCATCGGTAGTGTTTATGTAAATTATCATAATCAATCAATTTTAATGTTTTGTCATGTACACACTAAAAATTTGCAGACAGAGAGCAAATTAGGTGTGTGAGAGATACTTAAAATTTCAAAACGATACCTTTAATGGTTCCAGAGTTACAATGAGTTTAGTGTGTCTCTGGGTACAGGTGAACCCAGTGTCTCTGGGTACAGGTGAACCCAGGAAGCACGGCAAAGGTTAAGACGACGTGATGTTTTCTTGAAAGAATAAAACAATCTCTTCCGTCTCTCTGCTTCTATCTCTCTCTCTAACTCTCTTTTTGTTTGTTTGTGTGCCTGTCTGTCTGTCTGTCTGTCTGTCTGTCTGTCTGTCTGTCTATATCTCTGTCTCTCTTACAGTTACACTCTCTTTCTCTCTCTCTGACCCCCCCCCCCCCTTTCTCCCCTTCCCGTCCTCCATTCAGTTTGCTTGTGTGTGTATGTCTGAGTCTGTGCCTGTGTTTCTGTGTCAGTGTCTATGTGTTGTGCGTGGGTGCGCATGCGTGAGTGTTGCGTGCTGTGTGTTTGTGTGTGTGCGTGCGTGCGTGTGTGTGTGTGTGTGTGTGTGTGTGTGCGTGTGTGTGTCCGTGCCTGCGCGCGTGAGTTTGTGTTTATTTGTGTGTGCGCGCGCGTGTGTTTGTGTGTGTGTATGCGCGCGCGTGCGTGTGTGTGATGCCTTACTCGCTTGTAAGGCCAGAGTTTAACGGAAAATGAACTAAATCAAAAAGCAATGACGCTGGCAAGGAACAAGACTGGACAATGACTTGTTCCAAAATCAAGCTGAAGGCGGGCCGAGTGTATGTTATTAACACTGCCAACACCAAGGACTTTCTAATGGCTATTCCACCTCCTTTAACTCGAAAGCCCCCTGTTCTCGGGCGTTGACTATCTGACGGTGTTCTGCAGGTTGAGGAAGGGTGGTTGATTAGCGGTGTACAGTTTGCCCGACCCCCGAGGGATGGACTAGACAAGAAGAAGACTGCTGGTATGGTGTACGTGTTTCCTGAGGGTCGACATTTGTGGATTTACATTGGATTCCCTCCTTAAAGGCTTTTTTTTTTTATACAATATTTCCCTTTCAAAGCCACATACAAACGCACACATGCACAATTCCACACACACAGGCACACGCAGACACGCAGACACACACACACAACACACACACACACTCACGCACCCACACCCACACACACACACACACCCTCGCACACCCACACCCACACACACCCACACATATAGACACACACACACACACACCCTCACGCACCCACACACACACACACACATAGACACACACACACACACACAGACACACACACACACACACACACACACACACACACACCCTCACGCACACATACACACACATACACACATAGACACACACACACAGACACACACACACACATACACACACACACGCACACACGCACGCACACACATACACACACACACACACACACACACACACACACACACACACACACACACACACACACCCCTCCTCAACCAATACAACAGGTTCAGCACAACAAGGTCAGACCACAGCTATTAGTGTCTTGCTGCCATTGCTACACATAGTCATCACAATTAGCAGTAATTCCATCTCGCCGCCATAGCAATCTCTTGTGACGCAGTATGGCTGACAAACAATCTCACTTACACGCTTCTTTCACCCCAGATAATAGCACAGCGCATGCGTTGGTATGGTTCGCAGAATATGCCAACGATATAACCGGAAACACATATTATGCATTAGAATTGATTATACTATGTGTAAGTAATGATACAAACTTCGCAAACAACATTAGTGCAACTAGTTTTGAACTGATATCAATTCAATTATTGAAATTTAAAAAAACCGTTTCAAACCGTCTTCTTCGAGTATTACAAAATAAACAAAGAAACAAGCAGCCAAATAAGCACATAGTAACATTATCGACAAAGCAACTAGTATCAATGCAAACTCTTTTAACATTGGCTTCTTCTTCTTCTTCTTCAGCGTTCGACGTTTTAAAATTGGCAAGTTGTTATATTCAAAGTTACCAAAAATAGTCAAATACAAAAATAACTATAAAAAGAACGAACGAACGAAAGAAAGAAAGAAATGAATTGGTAAACAAATAAATACATAAATAAATACTTATCTCAATCAATCATTTACTATAACAATTAATTAACTAAAACAGTATCAATAAACAAACAGTTTGTTAACCCATTATTAATGAAGAAACAAACAAATAACAAGTCGAGCGAAGCGAAATGAATACACTAACTCACAAAATGAAACTGAACGCTCTACATCTCATGAAGACAAAAGCTTGTTGGCACTGCGGGCGAGAACGTGCTGGCACATTCACGACGTACCGGTGTAACACGACATTTTTACTCCACGAAAAATGTATTCCGAAGTAAAAATTTCGTACGAAATTCTTACTCCGAGTACACCTTTCGTACGAGAACAGAACTCCCCAAGGCACGAACACATTACTCCCTCCACGAAATATTTACTCCTCATTTGTTTTACTTCCAGTAAAAATCTCGTACGCGAAAATGGGATGCGGGCGAAGGGATACTGCCAATATGTGATATCGCGCAAACGAATGTCGCGCTACCCTCCCTCCACCCCTTCCACCACCAAGACTAACAGGGGACAAGGGAGTAAAAATTTCGTACACCTGGCATGGGAAGTTAAATTGCTCGTGTTAGGGTGAAGTAATTTATTCGTTATTTATTCGTCAGGGGAGTAACATTTTTGTACGAAATGTTTACTCGAAACTCACCTGTCGTGGGGAGTACTTTTCTCGTGTAATGGGGGAGTACTTTTTTTGTAAAGGGAGTAACATTTTCGTACAAAATGTTTACTCCCGAGTAAAAATCTCGTGGGAGTAATTTTCTCGTGTTACACCGGCCCGCATACCGCTTGTCTCGAGACACTGTCTATGTTTCAACGGAACAAGAAACACAACAACAACGAGTTCATATTCAACCGGGTAGCTGAGTTGGTAGAGCACTGGACTTGTGATCCTATGGTCGCAGCTTCGAATCCGGGCCGTGACGGACACCAGTTAATTTTATGTGCAGACCCAAAGACGGTATCCATGTTCCACCCCCGTGTCACTACGGTGGCACGTAAATGACCTCGGTCATTCTGCCATAAGTGCAGGAGGAAGAATACAGCTAAACACGCGATTCTGTTGCTGCTAGCTTTCCACTAGGAGGAAGCGACCCGAATTTCCCAGCGATGGGACCATGAAAATGAACATGAAAAAAACAAAAAAACTAGTGTCAGAATGAGAAGCATGACGTGTGACTCGGACCGCTGACCATAGTACGACTGATTGCGCTACAGGCCCAACGTGGTGGTGATGGGAGCAGCAGGCGTCATCACTAATTGGACCGCACCAAGAGTCAAGAGGGGACGGCACAAAGCGGAGGGACCGAGGGGAACACGAGAGGCCGGCAGAGCGGGGACTGTGCTGTCAATACACCATCCGGGCTTCTCTTCTCCAGCTTCCGCTTCTGTAATACACTAGACTGTCGGCTGGGGCGGCTTGCACGAAGCTAACTTAGCGCCTGGAACCTAGCTCTAAGAGAAGAGTTGTAACTCAACCAACGGGTCGACACAGCTATCTACATGTATCTATTATCTCAGCTGATAACAATCACACACATATAGTTCTTGTAAATATAGTGTTGCCACCATCCGGGCTTCTCTTCTCTAGCTTCCGCTTCTCTAATACGCCGGACTGTCGGTTGGGGCGGCTTGCATGAAGAGAACTTAACGCCTTGAACGTAGCTCTAAGAGAAGATTAACTCGGCGCTAAAAACAACCACACACAGATAGTTCGTATGTAGTGTTGCCGATACAGCGTCGGGCTTCTCTTCTCTAGCTTCCGCTTCTGTAATACGCTGGACTTTCGACTGGGCCAGCTTGCATGAAGCTAACTTAGCGCCTAGAACTTGGTTTAAACAAAAGTGTATTCAATGTTAGCATCGTGACATATATACAATATTTAACATTGCGGATCCGAACTCAAGCATAAAGCTTAATGTTAAAGGGAAACATGAAAGACGTAATCATGCCTGAAACATCTAAACAAGGAGACTCGCCACTTCACACTTAGTGCTGAGCGCAAAAACACACAGAGTCGGGATAGTGTTGGTGTCAACACGACATCTAAGTTTCTCTTCTGTCGCTTGTCATATGCTCTACTGTCCACTCAGCGCTAAGTAAACACACACACACACACACACACACACACACACACACACACACACACACACACACACACACACACAGACACACACACAGACACACACACACACACACACACACACACACACACACACACACACACACATTGTTTGGATAATGTTGTCAACATTTGACCCGGGGTTATTTTCTGTCGCTTCGTGTTTTGTTATACGCTGGACTGTCCACAGGAGCTTACAAATCGCCCAGAACCTAGCTCTAAAAGGGAACTCACGAGTTCAATCTTAGCGCTAAGCACAAACACACACAGATAGTTCGGATATAATATTGCCCATACAGCATCTGGGTCCTCTAGTGTCGCTTCCGGTTGTGTTATACGCTGGACTGGCGATTGGGGCAGCTTGCATGAAGCTAACTTAGCGCCTGGAACTTAGTGCTAAGAGAAGACTTTCGAGTGAGAGCTTGGCGCTAAGCGCTAACATACACAGCTCTCTTCTGTCGACTGGGGCTGCTTGCATGGGGCGGTTTCCGGGGTAATGCCGCAGCAATATTGATTGAACATTCCATTTTTCAAATTTAAATGCTGTGCTGGGTGGTCTTTCGAGACGGTGCACATTCTCCACTGAACGGTGTTTTTATTTACTCTGTGAAATGCGTTTAGCCCTTTAGAACTCGCAACGTACTTGCGTTTCCTAGATTACAAAGTTGAATACCTGAATCCAACGGGGTTTCTCTGCTTCGAAATGCGTTCCTACAAGGACTGACAAAATAATTATGACGACGAACGGAAGTCGGGACATGTTCTATTTACTTATGGAACACACTTTCGACGCTTACGCCATTCCCTTTCTACGTCATTCAATTCGTCATTAATCATTGCCTTCCTTGTGTCTTCCCTACAAACGACTGAACATTGTTTTGTCAGATACGTTTGTTTTGTTTTTCTGTACAAGTAGTGTGTGTCTATCTGCGCTTCACGGACCGCTGGGTCGCACTATTAACAGCTATTGTGTTTTCAGCGTAGCAATAGGGCCCGATATTTAGACGAGACAAGTATAATGCCGACGAGTCGAAGACGAGTCGCATTATACTTGTTCGAGTCTAAATATCGGACCCTATTGCTACGATGAAAACACAATAGCGTTTATATAGCTATTCTGACATTAAATTCTGTGTTAGAATCATGTTTTTGTCAGCGACAAGAACCAGAATGGTCCATGTCGTTGATGATTGCAGACGACGGTTCCCTTTCCGCATGAAGCCACGGAAATAACCGAACATTGAAAAACCCACGGACATGTATTACGGAGAAAACTCGAGATAACCGGATGTTTAGCATTACGTCAATATGTTAGGAATCATATGACGTCATGACGTATCATGCTTGCCTACGTAGAGTGTATGTTCGAAAGTCTGACTTCTGTTGGGAATTCGCGTGGTGAAGACAGCGGTAAATCTGTAGATGATAAGAGAACAAGGATTGTCTCAGAAGAAACGACGAAATGTTTCAGACCGGTAACTTCATTTCAACAATGCACTATATAATGGACGTTCTATGCGACAGGAGAGTTTGCTGATTTTGTGTTAAACATTGAAGAGATCGTCTGCTAGAATCCGAGATAGGTCGCCGCTTCAGATTGCAGCTTCTGGAAATTTGCAAGGTTTGTTGCCTGTTAAAGAACTGGATTTTACACGTAATGTATGTCATGTACAGCAAGCAACAACAAAAACACACACAAAGCAAATGGCATCGTCTGTCGACTAGTCACAGAGTGACAGAAACAAACCTGGCGAGGTATGCGTGTACTTTATACACGTGGAAGAAACCGGAACCACGCGTCTTTGTTATTGCCGATATCGTTTGGATATCGGCAAAAATTGCCAACTTCCGTAGCGTTATGCTTTGGTGATCGGAAAAGGGATGTGTGAGACCATCCAATCACAGCCCCCGAATTCCCCCACGTGTCCATCAGAATAGCTATATCTGTGAATAAAACGTTTTGTTGTGTCAATCATTAAACGTTTAAACAACACATACCCTGCTTGTTTTTTTGCTTTTTTTTAATTCTGAATATTGGAACGTAGGCAGTCAATGGGTTTTTGCATTTGTAAATTACAAGTTTGTAAGGTCGATTTGGGGGTTACCCTCATTCGGGCGGCGATCACGTGACCCCTGTAAAATAAATCTTTGATCCTAAAAGTGTTCCAGACAGCCAAGATACGTGCCTTTAATGGCATATAACGTTGGAAGGAAATGCCACGGGAATGAATGATTTAGTTGGGGTACACAAATGCGTGCAATAATTGTTTTGCTGAGTTTAGTGGCCAGGGGAATGAATGATTTAGTTGGGGTACACAAATGCGTGCAATAATTGTTTTGCTGAGTTTAGTGGCCAGGGGGAGCAAGGTAATGTTTGAGCTGACGGGCGCAATGGCCTAGTTGTAAGACGCCGGCCTCTCAAGCGGAAGTTTGTGGGTTGTTCAAATCCCGGCCGCGCCTGGTGAGTGAAGGGTGGCGATGTTTCCGATCTCCCAGGTTAACTTATGTGCAGACCTGCTAGTGCTTTATCCCCCTGTGTGTGTACACACAAGCACAAGACCAAGTGCGCACGGAAAATATCCTGTAATCCATGTCATAGTACGGTGGGTTATAGAAACACGACCATGCCCAGCATGCTTCCTCCGAAGCGTATGGCTGCCAGCATGGAGGGGTAAAAACGGTCTTACACGTAAAAATCAACGCGTGCAAAAACAAGAGTCTACGTGAGAGTTTCAGCCCATGCACGCAGAAGACGAAGTGTGAGCTGTAAGGGGGGGGGGGGGGGGGGGGAGGACAGTGCGGGGGTTTGGAGAGTTCACATCCCGAATAGACCCACTGCTGACCTTCTGTCTTGACATAACGGTCGACTTCCATACCGACTAAGCTGAATTCTTTTATTTGTCTCATAATTAATGTGCGTTTTTGATTGACGTACTCGTAATGTTTTGTTTAAGATAATGATTAAAAGTTCC
>NC_090260.1:49827290-49837290 GCF_037325665.1 Littorina saxatilis
TGAATGAGAGAGATGATATACGACTGTTTAGGAAGAAGATATGGTTTAAGAGAATGTTGTATTAAGACTTGGGTTAATTCTTTAGGAGTTCCCATGAGGGTGTGGAGAGTGCGTGACGATGGTGGAGCAAGAGGCCACATCGGCGCAGATGGATGGACGGGGGAGTCCCCATCGCTACCGGTCGTAAAGACGAACCCGTTCTTCTCGCTAATGGCGAAAGAGTGTTTCCCGGGGAGGAACGTGAAATGTGCATAATAGCATCTATAGACTATAAGGAGAGTTTCTGGGAAATCATCTACATGGATTCAGCGGCACAAGGATGTGTAAATGACGGCATGCAGTGAGAAATACGAACTCGTGAGTCAACACCTTATCTTGTGCAGTAACCTATTATTATTGAGATAGTATGTTTTAAGAAAGAGTGTTATACCATTTAATCACATGTATTGAGTGATTGCGATAATATTGTGTGAACTGTGCGTTCGAGAGGTTGATTGGTGTTGATGTTTTGAGGTGAAGAAATGTGTTGTAATTTGTGAGGAATTAATAAGTCTGTATTCTCCCAAATTCTGTGTTTGAAGTGTGTAGTGCGAAGAGTGAAGAGTCAGTTTAATTAGATAGGGCAGAATACGTATACATAAAAGTAACTCTTTTATTCGCACCATAATCCACTTCATGACACACACACACACACACACACACACACACACACACACACACACACACACACACACACTCACACACACTCACACACTCACACACACAAACACACACACAAACACACACATAATTATATATATCCATTCTGTACAATTTGCGCATTATGTACAATGAGCAGCATATCTTGCACATTGTATACAATGAGCAAAACTGTTGCCCATTGTATACAATGAGCAAGACCATAAAGTTGCACATTGTATACAATGTGCACCGAGTGAGCAAGATTGTTGAATGGCGTTCAAGCTACACTGATATATGAATCATAGTGAATGGTTGAATGGAATATGTGAGTAAAGTGTTCAAATAACGATGTTTGTTATGTTTAAGCATTGTTTTAATTCTCATTTCGCTAAAACTATACAGTGCATTAGGAATTTAATTATTGTAAATTAATTAAACAATAAAAACAAATACAACAAATAATGTTGTTTCAACACACGCACACACACATAACATTCGTTCATAATAACGCTCAAATTGTCATGTCATTGCTAATGAGAGCGTCGTTTTCACCGCCTTTCACGCTTTTGCTAATAACGCTCATGTTTTCATGTCACGCTAAAACATGGAAACAACGACAACAACGTACCACAGAGGTCACCTGCTTCTTTTTTAAGCATGATGGTTCTTGCATTTAGCAGATCGGGGGTGGCAATGAGAAGTACATTGAAGCCGAGCTTTGAAGCATTTGCATTTGTTTGTTGTGCATACTCCGAGGCAGTTACATTTAGCGTAGCCTTGGCCGTGTCCACGGCTGGTTGCGATGGCGGTCTCTCTGACTAATTTCGTCTTGTTCCGGTTTTCTTCTGGAATGTCATCTTGGGTAAATAACCTGCTCTCGTTGATTTCGAACTGGTTTCGACTGAATTTCGAGGCGAGTCGTCCGTGTCTTGTCGCAATGGTGTACATTCCTCTGTCGCGGTCCACTTCAGTGATGACTCCGAGTAGGTTTCTTTGATCACCTTTGGCTCTGTCATACATCGGTATAGGTACGCGCACGCAATCATTCACATCTGCAACTTTTAACTTTTTCCTTGCCGATTCAAGCATGTGTTCTGCTGCCCGTTTTTGATTTCTTCTAACTTTTAACTTGGGTACGAACAGTCTGATGTTGCGATGTCCGCCGGCACAGTAAATACTGATTTGTCTCTTCGCTCGACCCTGCTCCTGTACACGAACTATGAACTTTGAGTTGAAGTTATTGGAAAGTATGGGCCGCACCACAACACCTTTGTTCAATTTCGCTTTCTTCAGCGTGCAACACAGAGCAAGGAAAATCTTGATTTGTTGCCGAGTGACGTTGGCGTACTTTTTGTGTAGTTCCTTTTCCATGCGTTTCTCACCACCGTGGCCGCAAGCTGCGTGGGCTTCTTTGATGACGTTGTAGACGTCTTCCAGAGCTACGAAATATCGTGCATGATTCGATCCCGCCACAATCAGTCTTTGGAAATGTGCAACTTCGATTACGTCGTATCGCTTTACGAGTTTGTAGTCGTTGGGCGTCTTCTTTTGGCTTCCGAGTTTCAGTTGTCGAACTCTTTCCGTCATGGTGGTAAGGTCTTCCTGTGTGAACCACTTCACGTGGCCAACACTTTGACGTTGCACTTCTGCATCAAACTTAGTTCGATTTTGATCCATGGTGGTCGCGTTCTATCGCCGGGCAGACTGACACTGACACCGAAACTAAAATACTGAAAGAAAGAGAGTGGACAGACAATCCAAACAATTTCAAACACGAGTTCGGTTCAGTCCTATTTGGTCAAAATCGCACGTAGTTTGCAAGATCGTTATTTGAACCCTTTACTCACAAATAGAAAAAGTGTGAAAGGCGGTGAAAACGACGCTCTCATGAGCTGACGTTGTTTCTATCTCTTACTTTTAGCATGACATGACAATGTGAGCGTTATTATGAACGAATGTTATGTGTGTGTGCGTGTGTTGAAACAACATTAATTGTTGTATTTGTTTTTATTGTTTAATTAAAGGGGCAGTCAACAGGTTGCTGTCGTTTCATGTTTTCGGGCCAAAAAGAGATTGCTTACTCTTTACTGTAGGTAAATGTAACAAAAAATATATTTTAAAAAAAGAAAAGATTTTGATTATTTTTTTGAAAAAATTGTTTTGGATTTTTTCGTTCCATTCTTTTTCTTATCACATGCACGCCAGTTCAAAACGCCGAAAGCAAAAAAAAACGCATGCATATTGGTCAAATTTGAAGCGAGTTACGGCCGTTTTAAAATAAAAAAAATATGACGTGATTCTACTTCCACTACAAAGTTAAATGTTATTTCCAGCCAAACTAACAGCGCTATCGATGTGCGGTTTCACTAAAGTGGTTCCTATGCATCAAAGAATTTTTTAAAACAAAGTTGTTTTTAGCTGTTTTCTGCCCCTTTAATTTACAATAATTAAATTCTTAATACACTGTTTAGTTTTAGCGAAATGAGAATTAAAACAATGCTTAAACATAACAAACATCGTTATTTGAACACTTTACCATTCACTATGATTCATATATCAGGTCTTGCTCATTGTATACAATGGGCAACAGTTTTGCTCATTGTATACAATGAGCAAAACTTGTTGCTCATTGTATACAATGAACACGATATGCTGCTCATTGTACATAATGCGCAAATTGTACAGAATGGATACGACATATATATAAATACGCACACACACACAGATACCCACATTTGCACCAATTTTTATTTAAAAGCAGTTTATCTATTTTTGCCAAAATGGAAGGCAGGACAAATGCTAAAAATTGCATTATTCTTCTTTCATAACTACCAATGAATTTAATGTAGCCAAGTGGCGTATCCAGTCTGTTTGTGTAATTATCTCCTGCCCGACCCAGTTGCCTCCCCTGTCTATTATCTTCCCCTGACCCAAGTTGTGTCTCCCTCTAGGATTATTGTGTGTTTACTATCGTAGGGTAGACTCTTGACCGGATTCCTTTCTAACCTCTTATCTCAGATTTAGGTGGTCGTTATGTAATGTGCCGCCAGACTGTCTGGGTATCGTTGGACGGCGTTTTGTCAAGTGGGTGTCATTTCTTTTGACAGGGTACATCATAGAAGATGCCAGGTGGCTTGGAGGTTTTAGTCTCTTACCCCTCTCCCCCTTCTTTGTAACTGGTTGTAATCTAATGAGCCTTATCCGGTGTGCGTAATATTTCCGGTGTGTGACACCCCTGTAACGATTTCATGCCTCGGTACCGATCCCTTCCATTGGGCAGGCATCTTAAGACGACGCCCCCCGTTGTCTGACACCGGGTATTCTTCCTATTGGCTTATCGCCACAGGGTATCGGAAGTGATCAGCCTTTAAAAGACTGAGCATTTAGGCTAGAGGGGAGACGCGTTTAGTGAGACCGATCATCGAGTGAGCTGGGTGCTGCTCATATGTTGTTGTCGTGAAAGTGTCGAACCTCTGCCCAAATTTATCGCGACTTGTGGTTGTGACTGAATTCCGATACCTGTGCTCTTGTGTTTACTGTTGCAAGTGTGTACATTGAGGAGAATCTACACTGCTTTCTGGTGTCTACTTTCTGGTGTCTACTTTCTGGTGTCTACTTTCTGGTGTCTACTTTCTGGTGTCTACTTTCTGGTGTACGTTAATTAAAAGTCACGTTATCGCAACCTCTGTCTTGGCGTCTCATTTATGCTTCCTGGCCTATCCCCCCCTTCCACTCCACCCTATCACATCTGGCGCTGCGAGCAGGGTTCAGGAAGTAGAGACGCCGTAGTTTAACACCAGAAAGCAGGGGTAGCAGTGTAGGAGGTACTCGGCGTATCCAAGATGGCGGTCGACGGGGTTCCTAGACCCCAGTGGCAGATGTTCTCCCCTCCCAGGCTCCCCCTCTTCACTAGCAGCAAAGATGGCTGTCTGCTAGACGACTACGTCACAGAGGCTCGTCGCATCATTGCCCACTTCAACCTGGAGGCGCTGGGCGGCGAGGCTGCTGAATGGCTGATCCAGTCACTTGCTGGGCCTGCCAAGAAGGAAATCAATCTGCACCCCCCTCATGCGACTGCCACTGCCAACTTAGTCCTGAACATCCTGCAGGACACGTTTGGGGACCACGCCAGCATTTCCACTCTACTAGCGTCGTTCTACAGCATCTCCCAGAGTCAAGAGGAGGGCATTCTCTCATATGCCCACAAGTTGCAGGCTCTGCGGGACAAGACGAATGCTGTTGTTGCCGGTACGGTTTCCGATGCTGCACTTCGTGATCGATTCATGCACGGACTGTTCTTGCCTGCAATGAGACGTGACCTCATGCGCTTTGTGAGAGGGCGCGAGGCTGTCACTTTTGCGGCAGTCCGTGCAGAAGCTCTCAGGTGGATGAGGGAAGATTTCGAGGTGGTGACGAAGCAACAACAACAAGCAACAGAGAGCAGCACTGCAACTACAAGTCAGCGAACTCGCCATCAAGTCAGTAGAGCTTCGAGCTGCCTTGCACCAACGCCCGCCGGCTGCCTCTCGTCAACAGCAACCATCCGCGAAGCCACGTTGTTGGCTTTGCAACCGCCACGGGCATCTGCAGAGCAGGTGCCCCACCAAGCGTCAAAGAGATCAACAACCGCTGTCATGGAGACAGCCAAATGAGAAACATGTGAGTCAGTCAACATCCATCACGCAACCTCACCGTGAGCAAAGCTGCCAGACAGAGGAAGAGCATCAGAATGTGGCACCCCCAATCCCCGTGCAGCTACACGACGCTCAACAGGTCACATTTTGGGATTCCATGCTCAATCTTGCCCCTTTACCCCAAGTCCCTGCTACCCCAACATTCCCTGACCGAGGCACCGTCTACATGGCACGCCCTGTCTTCCCCCCACCCATCCAGCCTCTTCCGGTGCAGCCAGCAGCCCCTGCACCAGTTCCTGATCCCCAGGCACCTCCAGCACGTGTTCAAGACCAGCCTCTGGCTAGAGACCCAGAACCTCTGGTCCCTCCTCCAGCTGCTGTGCCTGTGCGCCGCTCACAGCGTATACGGCAGAGATTGTCATCGTTCTGAGCAGTCATGGGATTACCTTGATTTTATTTATTTTGAACAGTCGGATTTGTGTGAGTAATAAGTGTGCCGCTGTCGTAACCCCGCCATCCGTCTACAGTGAACAGTCAGGAAAACAATGTGCTGCTGTCATGTGGGCAATGTGTCATTTGTGAGACTTTTCGTGTTCTGCTAAGAGACTGTGTACACTATGATTATTGATTGCCTGTTGTATTGTGTCTTGTATGAATGGGTTGGGTGACTGTGAGTGTCATCCGTTACCGTTTCTGATTTTATTTGTTGTTTCACTTGGGTGAACTTGTGTTTGATTTATAGATGTCATTTTCAGCTATTCCCGAGGCGCTGTACCTGCGAGGACGCAGTTGGTATAGAGCTGGGGGGGATGTAGCCAAGTGGCGTATCCAGTCTTTTTGTGTAATTATCTCCTGCCCGACCCAGTTGCCTCCCCTGTCTATTATCTTCCCCTGACCCAAGTTGTGTCTCCCGCTAGGATTATTGTGTGTTTACTATCGTAGGGTAGACTCTTGACCGGATTCCTTTCTAATCTCTTATCTCAGATTTAGGTGGTCGTTATGTAATGTGCCGCCAGACTGTCTGGGTATCGTTGGACGGCGTTTTGTCAAGTGGGTGTCATTTCTTTTGACAGGGTACATTATAGAAGATGCCAGGTAGCTTGGAGGTTTTAGTCTCTTACCTCCCCCCCTTCTTTGTAACTGGTTGTAATCTAATGAGCCTTATCCGGTGTGCGTAATATTTCCGGTGTGTGACACCCCTGTAACGATTTCTGCCTCTTTAACGATCCCTTTCATTTGGCAGGCAATCTTAAGACGACACCCCCCGTTGTCTGACACCGGGTAGCCTTTCCTATTGGCTATTGGGAATCGGAAGTGGCCAGCCTTTAAAAGACTGACCAGTTAGACTAGAGGAGAGAACGCGATTTGTAATACTGAGCTGTGTGCTGCTCATATGTGTCGGTCGACGTGTGGTTGTAACTGAATTCCGAAACCTGTGCTCTTGTGTTTACTGTTCCTTTTACGTGTGCTCACTGAGGAGAATCTGTAAGTAACTAAATGCTTTATTCATTCCTTATGCTGTATTCTTTCCTTATGCTCTATTCTTATGTTTCATTTGATGCTATGATGTTTGCATATATATGTACATTTTGCCTCTGATTTGGTCCCGGGCGATGTCCGACCGGTCTCGCGTCAGAGTTGATGACGCCATTTTATCTATCAGAGAGATGTGTTTTCTAGATCAGTTTCTAATTACTTTTATGATTTGACGTTGAAATTGAGCGTTAATAACTTCTAATTTTGATGACCAGTTGTTCTAAAGTTGTTTTAGAGTTTTGTGAATTAAAGACTCGTAAGAGAATCAAGTAAGACAGACTCGTTCTCATTTTCCCGCCAGTTCAATGGGCTTTGTTTGGGAAAAACGCATATACACATTTTGTACTAGCATTCCACTGGGCTAAATAATGTCTAGCACATAAAACTCGCGCGTGTATCGTAACCCATGTGTATCGTTGCCATTTTTCCCCATTTTATCACATATTATTTCTGGAGATCAGTAAAGTCTGAGTAGTAGTCGGTTAAAAGCCCAAAGTTAAGCCCTCAGTGCCATTGGCCCGTAAAGCTACCTATTTACGATTTAGGCGCAGAAACCCCTACAATTGATGAACGGGAATTATGGTTGACACATATATTTTGGGTAATGAACTCGTATCATGAGTTTGATGAATTCAGGCATGAGAATGATAGAGATCTTCTGAGTTAAGATCTCAGACAATAGGAAGATATTGTCTACAGGCTGCACAATTTTGACTATTAATTCTCATGTTGCACTTTAAAGGCGCTTGCCTACAGAAGAACTTTGCGACTGAAACAACCTAACATTTTGTGCAGTCGCATAGATGCAAAACAGACTTTTAATCTAAGGCGTTATGATTTAGTCGCGCTTCCCTGTAAAGTAATAGACTGTTGTCTAACGCTTCATTTTGAAGCATGGGAGCTTGCGCTTACCCCATGCCTGAGTTATTTTTCTTATTCTTATCGTTATTATTCAACTCGATGAAGATGTGTCTTCATGGCGATGAACATACTTAATAATAACAATTATTTTGCAGTTGCGGTTCATGCAGTTGGTTAATTTATGTAGAGCATTTTCCAATGCAAGGCTTAGGCCTAAGGGAAGATGTTGGTTACTTCCCTTGACATTAGCTGTTGTGGAGTTGTTTAACTCACTGTGGATTCTCTTTCAGAGAATGCTGTGTCTGCAGGATTTTGGCTGTATTGTTACTTGTCTATATTTGTCATGATTATTTTGACAAATGATACAGTCATACATTCATAGGTTTATTGTGGAATGCACTTGGCTACATTAAGACAAATCCTCATTTACGGAATGTGACAAGTGTACCTTCAAGATAACCTTGGCAACGACCAATCTCCTTGAGCCATGGAGGGTTGGGACGGAGAACATCGTTAGCTGCTTAACAGAATCGGAAATCCAACACACAGCTGGCTTGTCGACAGCTATCGCTATTCTTTTCACATTGATATTACTGTGCATGCCGATGTGGCATGCATTCACCTATTTTTTGTTGTGAATACTTTTTGCTTCAGCCCGTTTAGGGTGTAAAGGAAGTAAACCGTGTTTTTATCATGGCACCCTGTTGTGACCTGTTTTTTGTGAAGCGTTATTTAACTACCTTTACGCGCGATATCCACGTGCTCTTTTCCGTGTCCTGGTTTTGGTGTGAGCGCTGCAAAACTGCGTCGTAAGCTTTAGAATAGGTGTGACTCACGTGTTTCTAGTTTTCCGTCAGCTAGTTCCCTGCTATTTTTACATTTAGTCAAGTTTTGACTAAATGTCTTAACATAGAGGGGGCAATCGAGACGAGGGTCATGGTGTATGTGCGTGTGTGTGTGTGTGTGTGTGTGTGTGTGTGTGTGTGTGTGTGTGTGTGTGTGTGTAGAGCGATTCAGAATAAACTACTCGACCGATCTTTATGAAATTTGACATGAGAGTTCCTGGGAATGATATCCCCGGACGTTATTTTTGTTTTTTCGATAATTGTCTTTGATGACGTCATATCCGGCTTTTTGTAAAAGTTGAGGCGGCACTGTCACACCCTCATTTTTTAATCAAATTGATTGAAATTTTGGCCAAGCAATCTTCGACGAAGGCCAAACATCGGTATTGCATTTCAGTTTGGTGGCTTAAAAATTAATGAATGACTTTGGTCATTAAAAATCTGAAAATTGTAAAAAAAAAAAAAAAAATTATCAAACGATCCAAACGATTCATCTTATTCTTCATCATTTTCTGATTCCAAAAACATATAACTATATTATATTTGGATTAAAAACAAGCACTGAAAATTAAAAATATAAACATTATGATCAAAATTAAATTTCCGAAATCGTTTTAAAAACTATTTCATCTTATTCCTTGTCGCTTCCTGATTCCAAAAACATATAGATATGATATGTTTGGATTAAAAACACGCTCAGAAAGTTAAAACGAAGAAAGGTACAGTAAAACAAGCTCTGAAAATTGAAAATATAAAAATTATGATCAAAATTAAATTAAACGGATACCGTTCGATACAGCGAAAGAAGACTGCTGTGAACTCTCGAAGCTACGATTATTTCCCTTTGACCTATTTGTCAGTGTGCAGTAAGATGGTGGCACTCTGGTTACGCTGTTTCATTGGCTGTGCGCTGTCCATTATTTTCACATCAGTGGAGGGAAAACAAACAAGTCGCGAAAGGCGAAATTACTACATTTAGTCAAGCTGACGAACTCACGGAATGAAACTGAACGCACTGTAGTTTTTCACCAAGACAGTACAGCTTCGTCAATCCGAGCGAGAAGGAAATCGCTCACCTTCCACGTGCAACACGCAGTGAAATTAACACGCCAGAATAACGCGGTAGCGTATTGTGCTAAGCAGGAAAGCGCGCTTTTCTGTATTCTTGTTAACTTTTGGAGCTTGTTTTGAATACAACCTATCATATCTATATGTTTTTGGAATCAGGAAATGATAAAGAATAAGATAAAATCATTTTTGGGTCGATTTCTTACATTTTTAACGTAAGACTAATTAATCTATTTTTGTTAATTGTGATCACATTTTAAGAGTAAACATGACATATTTAGATTCAGAATATGATGAAGAATACGATGCAATCAATTTTAAATCTGTTTGCGTAAAATCGATTTTAATGACAACTTTAATGAGCAAACTCATACA